>NC_080580.1:54247941-54550971 GCF_029962835.1 Magnolia sinica
CTAGATTTCTGCTCATCTAGCTGATGGGACACTTGATCCTGCTCTTCCCGGAGCGGTGTTGACCTTTGGTGTGATATTGAACAGTTAGGGCCTGTTTGGATTGACAGTCGGAATTGATTTGTATTGTATTAGACGTAGAAATATACAATATACTATATTTGAAAGGGAGTTGAAGTCGAGTGAGTACGAAGCCTGCTAATACCTCACGGAATCGAAATTATCAAATGGCGGTGCAGTAAAGTCTTACGCCAGTGCATCAAGCAGTGCACCGGCTTTCATGATACAGTATTGGCGTTTGAATTCTTCTTTCTAAAAGGACATTGTATCTATGGACGACGTTTGCATTCTACTCCCTCATCGCTCCCAATCTTCCGTCTTCTATTGTATGTGGTCAGTCACCTCCTCCGTGTCTCTTTTGAAGGTTTGAGATTCATATTACAGTCGAAACTCTTTTCGAAGAGGCCGATTGGGGCGATCTAGGATTTCATTTTCCAGATCGGAAGCCTGAAAGCAGATCATTCAACTTACGATCTGCATGTTCGTTTACTAGAGATTTTACGAATTATAACTGTGGGCCATATGCTGACGGGTTCCACAAGTAGTAAATGCTGAGACGGAATAGGATTACCTCTCTCACCTTAATCTTTTGCCGACGATGGATGCTATATGTGCCCCATCATTGATGGGCGGACAACATCGATTGGCTACATGGGCCTAATTCATTCACGATATGACAAATGTAAAATACATCGATGGCATGAATGGGTCAAAGACATCACTATGGGGCCCACGACGCACTGACCCTCTACCCATGGAAGCCTGGCAGTGGGAATATTCAACTCGTATTGGCCTCAATATACACCATATATACAGTACATAGCCCGAATACATCATATCAAACATTGACTACTTGGACACATTTGTATACCTGTCCAACAAGCATTCTAATCCAAACACCCGCTTGTAGTCTGTGAATGTGGATGTATAATGATTTTTGTCAAACGTATAGATGAATAGTAGATGGATAGAATACAACACAATGGTATGCGTAAATCCAAACAGGCCCTTAAATTGGGCATTGGAGCAGCGTAGAGCCTTGGACTGTTGATTGCAATTGTTAGAAATTCTCACACAAACCAATTGGAACAATCTGTTAAGGCCTGATCTGCAGTTGGGAGAGTACCTGCATATAAAAAGGAATGATCAGAACACGATAACTGGTCTGGAATGGATTGAGGTTTTTTATTGAGATTTATGCATCAATAATTTCTTGAAGAGTTATTTGGTACCATTGAGCATAATGGTTCATAGACCAAGAGTGAAAAAATTGCGTACTTGTAACACAAATTAAATTGTCCATTTCATGAGAGCTAGTGTAGATAGTCATCAACATAAAAATCCGATTAATCAGATGATCCCGACCTTTTGATAAATAAACAATTGTTGTTGATTTTAGAACCATGACTATTTTCACCTTATAAGGAGTGAAATGGCCTAAGTTTTACCTTGCAAGATCGAAATGGTGTAGCCCACTTGATGGAAAGCTCAGATCAACTACTTCTCTGCTATATTGGTACGCGTACCTACATGCAATTGGACAGAACTCCCAATGCCTAAGCAGAGCAACGAATCAAACAAGACAGTTGATTACTTGTCAGGACTCCCGGCAGAACGAATGTATCAGAAAGAAGAAAGAAAACAAACAGTAAATCATGTGAGTCCTACAACATCTAATCTCACCTTTCTTAAAGTCTTCAATAACTTCAGGAATTCCCCTTTTGTTGTCAATTCCAGTATCCAAAGAACTCAAACTACTCCTAATCGCAGCCTTTCACATTGGAATCTTCAACAACAAATAGCACCTCTTAAACAGTCCTCTCCTGAAAAACGAAGTAATTGAATCATCAAGCATCAAAAGCTTCAGTCAGTTCACAGAGAAACACATCCTTCTCGTGTTCTTATCTAATGTAATTAGGCAATTCAAATTGACTTAATAACACCAAGATGATCATGCAAAATATATAACTATAAGGTACCACTTTTACGTTGCACTTCAATCCACCAAATGCAAACATCAGTCAGTACTCAGTTACGCTAGGCTGGATGTTCGATTGATCAAAACCAGTTTTGCTAATGGCCATGACAATCTCATTGACCCAATCAGGTTTCATATCACCATCCTACCATGGGCAAGGTTAATTTGAAATCTTACTTAAACTAGAATTTCAAAGGATTGTGATATTGGGTTATTTTTATTCACTTGCTGTCGATTTTCTTCACAAACCCATGTTGAGCATTGAAGGCAGTGACAATGGTATTGTTGAAATAAATGGAACTTCTATACAAATCAAACAAGGGCTATGATTCAATTTGTTAAAATTACTTACCAAATGGTAGGGGTTAGATGGACTGAGAGCACCCAAGAACAGCACAAAAATCCTGGTCTAGGTGACAGTAGTCAGAAAAACCAGCCATCATAATCTGGCAAGTTTTACAACTACATATAATTTGATGGTTCAAATTGTGCCAGCCACCATTAGTGATAGAACTTAAAAAGCTGTGTTTGGATGCCAAAGTGAAATACCAAAAGTTGCTAATGTTCCTGGCATTCAAAACGAGGAAGTAGCCCTCAAATTGCAATTGCATTTCCTCAATTCCAGCTTGAAATCAGCAAAACTGCAATGTGGATCTCAGGCCTTCAATATGAATGTGAAAGAACAGAACTCTGATTTGGTTATTCCCACTTTGTAAGAGGGAATTGTAATGCAGTTCAAAGTGCATCTAAACACACGCAAAATGGAACTAAAGTATGGAGTACAAAACAATAATAATAATAATAATAATAATAATAATAATAATAAAGCAATAGGACTTCCGTCCTGCTGGACCTGGTTCCCACAACAAAGAGACTACCCTTCACTAACCTTAGATTGGAACAACAGCACAAGGTGTTTCTTGTTAGACAGTGAACACAAAAAGAAGTGCCATGATATCCAAGGACTGGTAGGATGTATCTTAATGCAGCTCTTTTTTCAAAGGAGTAGACTACAGTGTTTGTTCACTGTTGTCTCATTCACCATGCACATGATCTGGTAAAAAAAAAAAAAAATCCTCTACTTGGTATAAATGCACAGCAATCTGGAATTTGGACTGAAATAGTGGGGCATAGGCAGATACCGGAACTAATTAAATGATCTTAGCCATCTTATTTCATTCGTTAAATTTAGACTATTGAACAGTTTCTTCATCTGCAAGCATCCATTTGATAGCAAGCTATAGGATGGTGCTCAATTTGAAATGCTCCATCCACAACCAGCCCCACAATTTGGACAATCTAAATTTAAGTGCGTGCATGGCAAATGTATGGTGGATCTGACACCACAAAAGGCGACAAGCAAATATCACCGAATTCTTCTCCATTCAAGAAAAGCAGTTCCAAATTGAGTTCTAGAGGCCAGACCACAAAAATAATAATAAAATGATGTAATTAACGGCCTACAATACCCATAAATGTAGATTCATGGCCAGATAACAATGTAAGTTTTTTAAATAATAGTTCAAAAATTAGATAAGTGGGGCATTATACATGACCACCTTGATTAATTTGCATACACCCACTTTCCATTTTAGAAATCCAAGTAGTACACTTCTGTTCCAAATCAATTACCAAAATGGAAAATGTGCTTCCAAATCAATTACCAAAATGGAAAATGTGCATGAGTGAATAAATTCAGGTAGATATCAATTCCCTAAAAAATGAGCTGCTACTAAGAGAAACAAGCTAAAAAAAAAAAAACTGAAATTTGAGAAGCAAGCGTCAAGACAAACCAATGCATTCTTTCCCAATATAATTAGATGAAAGTCTACAATTTTAGTGCAGGTCCAGCATCTTCAGATATGACATCTAATCCTTCAAATGCCATTTTGCCTCGATACACTGTTATTATTTTGGGAATGATCTCCTGATACTTTATGATAAATCTTTCCAAGAAGGCCTTGTCGCCAACAACCAACGCAGTTCTTATAATGGAATCCTTCTTAATAAGACCTTTTGACATTAGAATCTGAAGGACTGAACATCTCAGTATGATCCTCTTCTCCAAACTAAACATAAGTATACCCGGGTGTCTAGAAAGATCTGATGGCTTCCAATCCATTTCTTTCACGAAGAAATTCATTACTCTCTTGATCTTCTTCTCCGACGTCATCATACAATACGGTTGCACTCTGAATGCCGAGATGAACTCGTCCTCAGACCACCCTAACCTCCGATGAAGGTTCACCTTCTGTTCCCACTTCAATCTGCTCATCGTTGACACTGACTGGATGGCTAGGATGAAATTCCCACTCGACAGATTGAAACCCATTTCCTTAACCATAGCGACGATCTCATTCAACCGTTCAGCAGTTTGCATCAGCACTCTGGGCTGAATTGTGATCAATCTCACAATCCTGGATTCGGGCATGCCTTGGTCACGCAGCATCGTGATGTTGGGTTCCATTACTTTTTGGAGATCATATCGGAGAATGTGGGTTGAATGCTGGATGCAACAGATGACGTGTTTGTTGGTGCGGACGCGAGCTTTAATGAAATCAATGGATGGGATGATTTGGTTTTGTAGGCTGCAATTCCAGAGGTTGTAGTCCCAAGAGAGGATCTTAGCAAGGGTTGCGCCTGGAATGCCCAAACCATGGAAATTTTGGAACTTGGGTATGAGGGTTCTGTTGGGATCGGCTAAGAGGAGTCGTGGGCACTTAGCAATGAGATTTGTGACTTGGGTTTTGGTGAATCCATGATTCCTGAAGAATTTGAGGACAGAATCTGGATTTTGAGCTGATTTGAGTTCGATTTTTTGGGAAGCAGAGAGGGCTGAGTGGGGAGAGAGTCCACATGAGTTGATGAGGTATGAGAGTGTAAAAGAGGAAGGTGTTGCTTGGGTTTTGGTGGGATTGTTGGTTGAGATGTTAGAGAAGGGTCTTAGAGAAGATGGGTTTTGTTGGAAGAGGAAAAGAAGAAAGAGAGAATGAGGTGTTGAGTATTTGGTGGTGATGGGGATATGGAGTGTTCTTCTAATGCTGATGAAATGAAACATTGGATTAAATGAATGAAAATTCATAGAAGTATTGAGATAGATTGTCATGGGTTAATCTCTATTTCTAGGAGAGCAAGTAGAACCCTGTATGAAGAACCGAAGAGGCCCCATGTAGACTTGGGAAGAATAGGGCCTGGAGATAGTACGAACGAGAGAACTTTGATACAGTGGTGGAAGTGTGGATGAGACGCAGGCATGGGTCCGTTTTAGATGTACCATGCACCCAACTTTAAGATTAGGTTGGATCCGATACGGTGCTTCGTATGTCAAAATTAACCTACACCTTGACGTGTGGAGCTAGTGGGACCGTGTCCATGACATCTTTTTTTCGTTTTTTATTTTTTATTTTTTTTTGTGGGTTAGCTTGTTAGTACACACCCATGTCAGTACACACACTCCATGTTAGCCACCCCCGCTAGGGATTGATACCAAGACCTCAAGTGTTGAAACGAGGTATCTCCACTCAGTCTGCCAGTTGAGCTATGGATCTGGGTGTGTGTGCACGACATCTAATTAGCCTATATGTGCAGCCGCTTGTATTATCTAGGGTTGAAAGTTGGGCCAGTTTAACCCGACCGACCCGACATTGGGTTGGGCTTGGGCAAGATATTTCAGGTTCGGTCTTGAGCTTGGGCTCTACAAACACCAACCTAAGAAAACTTGGGTCAGCTCGGGTTGAGGTCTTGGGTTGCCCAACTCAACCCAACCCAACCCAACCTAAACCCAATCAATATATAAGTTACTTATAAATTATAATTGAGTGCGGATTGTCTGTGTTGAAGGCACAGAAAATGTCACTACCGTCGGGTTTTATTGGTTCACATCATTGCTAATGACTCAAGCTAACAAGATACGTCGATAGATTGCATGCTACACAACACGACTTTTAAAGGAGCAATTGTCCTATATTTTAGCTTATTTGTTTTAAAAAATGAAATTCTTTATGATAAATAACTACATATAATTAATAAAATTATAGGTACAAAAATAAGATGTGTATTGAAATATAATAGACTAATGTAATAATGAAAATATTCGCATGTATCCGCCCGAACAACCCGACCGAGCCCACTTGGGCTGGACCTAGGTTGAGAATTCCCAATTCAAGGTTGGGTTGGGTTGGGTTAGGGTTAAGGTATAGGAACCTTGGGTTGGGCTAGGGTTGAGCACCAACCCGACCCAACGCGCTTGACTTTTAGCCCTAGTATTATCCTTGGGTGGGCTGCTTTAAAACTGTTAAAGCAGTTTAGGATAATTTTAACTAGATCATTTTTTATTTTTTATTTTATTAAAAATGTGTTTGTTAACATCTTTACTGATCTTTTTCTACATATTACAGTTATTTTTAAGAAAATGGCAGTTTCCATAATATAGTGTCCTGAGTAACTACTATTGGTGGTTCTTTGATCATCTCAGTGGGCCTTATTTTTTATTTCACTATCAAGCGTTGGTTCAACCATATCTAGGGATGTGGATTTACAGTGAATGCCTTTTGCAGAAAGTTCATGCGCAAGGATGTTGGTAGGGCCACTGCAATGTATGTGAGAAATTCATTTAGTCCATTCGTTTTGAGAGATCAATTTAGAAAGTACCGAAAAAAATGAAGTGGATACAAAACTCAAGTGGGTCACACGAGAGGGGAAATTGGGGAATGAAATTCCTACCGTTGAAACCTGCCTGGGCTCCACTTTAATGTTTATATGCTATCCAAACCATTTATAAGGTCATTACCAATGGGATGAAGTGAAAACACCACAAAGATAACCTGGTACAAAACTTTTATAGCCATAAGAATGCTTCAACGATGCTTACTGAATTCCCACTATTTCCTCTCGTGTGGCCCACTTGAGTGTTGGATACACCTCATTTTTAGTCGAAAATTCTAAAATGATCTATAAAAACGGATGGATGGGGTGGATTTATCAGAAACATCTCGGTGGGCCCCACGGGAAGCGGATTGCGTAGTAACTCACTAGGCTTATCGTACTGAGTAAACTCCGCGAGGTCCACCATGATTTATTTATTTTATCCGTTCCGTCTATATATTTTATCAAATAATTTTAGGACTTAAGCTAAAAAATGAAGCATATACAATATTCAAATGGACCACACCATAGGAAAGAGTTGAATTGAACATCTACTATTCAAAAATTCTTGGGGGCCACAAAAGTTTTGGATCAAGCTTATATTTGTGTTTTCCCTTCATCCATGTCTTTAGGATCTTATGAACAGGTTGGATGACAAATAGACTTCACTGTGGGACCCAGCAAGGCTTCAATGGTGGAAATCATTATCCCCACTGTTTCCTGTGGTATAATCCACTTGATAATTGAATACGCTTCAATTTTGAGGTCAACCCCTTAAATTAGATGGAAAAATGTATGGACGGCGTGGATAGACCACATTTACTTAACTGAGTACTCGGTATGCAATCCGATTTCCTTATCATTCCAGTGCGCGGATTAGGTACTACCCCCGCCTATTCCGAGCCCGTGACAGGCAGAGGCCCCGCGGGCCACTGAGGGGCCACCGTAATGTTTAACTTCTATCCACAACGTCCATCCAGTTTTCCATATCATTTTAGATTATTGGTCCAGCAATAAGGTAGATCCAAGCTTATATGAACCACATGATACAGATTAAATTCGTACCGTTGAAAACTTCTTAGGAACCACATAAGTTTTGTTTCAAGATGATATTTATTTTTTCACTTTATCCATACAACCATATCAACAGGTTGGTTGGAAAATAAACAACAAGTTGGACCTTAAGAAGGTTTCAATGGTGAGTGTCCTTAGCACTGCTGTGTGGTCCATTTAAGCCTTGGATCTGCCTTAGTTATATTTCTATGCTCTAAAATGATATATAAAAATAGATGGACGGTGTGGATAAAAGTAATAACTCATGGTGGCCCCTCAGTGGCCTGCAAGGCCTCCGCGTGATCCGCGCCCATCATTCCATATTTGACCACCCCTGATCCATAACACTCTAAACCCATAGGTGCATTCAGTTCTCCAACTAATTCCCAGCCTCCATCTCTGTTGCTGCCCCATCTTCCTCGTCTCCATCTGCCCGTTGAAGCTATTCACTCGAACTAGCAATATACATTGCTAAATCTAGTTACCCATTGATTCGTATCATCTTGAACATCGTGAAAGACCTTCAACTATATATTAGCCCTTTTGACCAGATATGTTTCATTTTTAAGCTAGTTGTTTTCAACGAGACTCATATGTACCGAGCACTTTGGACTAGACACATTTTTTTTTTGTTGGATGATGGACCATACCTCGTTGCCTTGGTTGACCTTATCATTGGACCTTTTTCTTTTTTATTATCAAAACATCTAGACCCACCGAAAGTGTGTATCCATCAAAAGAACAATCGTTGAAATACCAGCCACTGGGTGTGCCATTAGGTCATTCTTCAGTTATTGAAAGTGTCATTATTTCACATCCCAGAAGTCATCAAAAGTGATTGTTTGTCTTGTCCTACTCATAGTTTCGTTGCCTCACATTATTGTCGGATTCTACATTTTCTTTTGAATGTCTATTGTACCCTTCAAACTTAAGTTACTCATTTTCATTATACCTTAAGTTTAAGGGGATATTAGAATAAATTAGGTTAATTTTACTAGATTGGGTTATTTCCTTTTGTTAATATATGTGTCTGTTAAGATCTCAACAGATCTCTCATCTTTTCTATACATTCCAATTATTCTCAGAGAAACAAACAAGTAATAATTTTCATGATATAGTCTCTTATGATTTAACAAAAACTTAGGTGGGGCATATAAGTAAAATTATGCCTAAAACCTCTAAAATCATGTGGTATGGTATCACACGAGTTTTGAATTGGCACAATTTTTAGGGTGCTCACTCATCTTGATAGGCCACAAAGGGATGAATTGAATGGCATGTAAGAAACAAACAAGCCCCATGGATGATTTGATATGTTTTAATGGTGGGCATCCCTATCCCAACTATTCCATGTGGTGAACCCCACCTTAGTTTTGGATTGGTCTTAGACCACTGAGAAAGAATGAGAGTACGTACATGATGGATAAATTGGATATTATGCACACAAACCATGTGGGTTCCATACATTACGCTAGAAGTTAATTAGTTTTAAACTACAAATCATCTAGAGGATCTATGCTTTTATTTCAACAAGCGAGTACAATTAGAAGGTAGAATTTTTAACTAATTCGATTTTATATTTCAGTTGCTCACAGAGAGTTTGACAATTTAGTTAGTCTTCCTCAGTGAGCCACATGTTGTCTGACGCTGGGCGTGACTTCCATTTAACCAGGAATGTAGTGCATTCAGATCAACTAAGGTACGAGGCAGACCATCTTGATTCATTTTCTCTGGAGGATTGGTCGATTTTCCAACTCATGACAACTTAACAGTGATAGAGAGAGGACAGTCAGGAGCTCGGTCGGCAGTTTTTGTTCTATCAGAATCAACAATGGCTTGAGCAGGAACAGTTATCAGCACGTTCGACAAAACGGTAGGTTTAACAACGACCATTTGAGCATCCACATAAACTGTTAGTTCATAGATCAAGGGATCTAACGTGTCAAGAACATGACTTGGATTCCTAGCTTTGACAGTAGGATCGCCTTGCTCTTCATCCCTCAAGTGACAAGAGGAGCCTGAACTAGAGAAGAATGCAGCAAAGGTTTGGTAGGTGAAGCCTCGGATCGAGATGATCGTGAACGTCGAACAAGTGGAGCGGGATCAACTTCTTCCTCTTCCTCAATGTGACCAGTAGCCCTTGCCGAAGCTTCTATCGGTCTCTTGTCTTTGACCAGCGCTGCAACTGGAAGTTGACCTTGCTCTTCAGCTTCCAATAAGTCGTCGCTCTTAATAGTGATTCTTGGTGTGGTTCTCGGTAGAATCCTCTTAGGCCTAGCTTCTTTCACTGGTTAATAGAATCAATGCAAAAGAAGGAATCATATAAGGAAGTAGTAAAAAGACTGAAAATAGAAAGGATGCAATGACCATACAGATACTACCTAGTGAACTAACAAAAGATATAGAATTGCATCGCGAATGAAAGCCAGTGCACGTCACCCCAGGACTGGAGAAAACAATGCAAACTTGGCTCTAGGAAATGGCGGCAGCTCTTCATCGAATAAAGGTATAGATGTTTCATTCTTTTCCCAATGTTCAATTTGGAGCTGCTCATGATCCCGTAAAGCTTGTTGTAAACATGGCTGATATATATCATAAGGTCTCCTGGGATCGAACACTAGATTGTAAAATTGTTCAAATTTTTGGATGGCTGAAATTTGTTCAAGGATACCTGATGGGGTTAGGCCGAAAGTAGTTCATTTTTGCCTCTTCTCTTTGGGTGGTTGAGGTAATGACAATTTACTAACCGAGGGAGTAGGTTCTTTGGCTGAAGACTTAGTTCTTTTTCTAAAAGCTGAAGGAGCAGACGATGAAGCTTTGGAGGATTTATCCTTAGGAGATGAAGGAATAGGCGGAAGTCTTTCAATTGTTGTCAGGAGGGAAAAAGTATTATGATTGCTATAGTAAGTGTCCCACCACTGTTTGAAGGAAATTCGTTGATGAAGGACCTTTAGGTAGAACGAACAATGTGAATTATTAAACCATTGTACTGTAATTCTCAAGGACGGTCAGGATATCACCAATTTGCTTGATATGAACATGCTCATAGGAAGGCTCGTTAAGAGAATTTTGGCATAATGGAAATGGGATGGTTTGGCCGAAACCAAATTGGCGAGTGAAAAGATTAGGAGAATAAAATTCCATGTCATTCTCGACAGATTTCCCCCTGTTTGTCTCAGCACAGTCAACCGGTATGTCTCGGGCTATCAGATAACTAGCCCAGATCTGATTGCAAAGTTTGACCCATGCTGGATTGTTTTCATCAAAATATCGATCAGTAAACTAGTTAGGACCGATATGTCTTCCAGCAAAATGATAAAATTTTAGGTCGTGGTGATCAAAGGGAATGGAATAGAAGAATTCGAGACTCTCTCCAAAAGTACATGAATTAACAGAAGTAGAGACTCGATGCATAGTGTAAGAAGTAAATCGATCCATGAGTTCAACGATTTCTTCACTGAGACTAGGAAAGTATTCACAGAGCTAGAATTGGAGCAACCAGAAAGGACCTCCTACTAGATGAGGACATTCAGATGAAAGCTATGGAGGCCTCGGTATAGATGCAAAAGGAGAAATGGAGTCAATGCTACCCTATGGCTAGAAATTAAGGCTTTGACTAAACTGGTGCATTCCTTGGTGATTTGATTAGAAAGGACACAACATAGGAATTAACAAATCTACATTAAGAGAAATGAACAGTGCTCTTGATGGGAAACTTCACCTTCGGTTTTAACCTCTTTTCTCATGAACGGATTGTAGGAGCTGCAAATATTAGAATGGTCAAAGGACGAATGGCAGGATTGCTAAGATGGTTTCCTGGATAAAATTCAAGGTCAATTGGGGGAAGGTTGGTCAGGGCACAGACATCCATAATGGTCGGACCCATGAGACCACACTTGTAATGAAAAGATTTGATCGTACAACTCAAAAAACACGTAGCTGCAACGAGAAGGGAAGGATTGGGTTTTATGTCACAGATAGACAGGTGAATACAAGTGGGCATATCGCAAAAACTTTTGATGTTCGGCCTTGACTCAGTGATACCATGTAGACCATTCTTCACAGTACTTAGGCCATAATTCGAAAGATGTGTTGGGATCCCAGTAGGTCCAATAAAAAGAATTCCGCTTAATTAAGAAGTTCTTCTTATTGGCAAGGAAGTATGAAAGAGTATCTGAGAAATCTAGGAAAACATTGAGAGGAAACACATGACCTAAATAGACACGACAATCAGATTCAAATTAGAAAATTACCTCCAAATGAGCCAATTCACATAATGGTTTCACCAAAGTCGGAAGAGGAGAAACAGAATAAGTTGTAGATTTCTTAGGAGCCATCAATACAGGAAGAAGGAAATGGTAAGCAAAGGTAGAAGAAATTAGGACTTTAGGAAATTGAGAATGTGAAAGATGAAAGGAAGGTGAAACTGGGGGATATATAGTTTTGCCGCATGCGTAGCATTAATTGTCAAATGATGGCAGGAGAGGTTTTCAAGACAAAAAGTTGTTGTGGGATACGGCGACATCTTCTTCAGGCGATGCGTGGATAGCTCACAGGCGGAACAAAACAACGGAGACACTGTCTGAAAGTTTTAGAGAAAGAATTGCGCTGTGTGGCAAAAAGCTAAAAATGATTTCATGTTTCTCACCATTCTTTGTCGAATGACAAGACATGTGAGGGGGCAATGTTTGTGCCAAAATTTAGCATAAAATAGATGACGATGGAGAATAAGCCACGAGGCATACTGATGCAGGACTGATGCATGAACTAAGTAATCTGTGAGATCAAATAACCGAATTAAGATATTTAATTAAAAAAACACAAACATCGCTATATTCATCACGGATATCATGAAAATCAAAAGAGAGTCATGCATAATCCTAACCTAAGCTACCAACATCGTAACACAATATCATTAAATAAAAAGAAACTGGGATCTAATGGATGTAGAGACATCCAATTAGCATAGGGTATAGTCTATTTCAAAATAGAAAGCCTAATACAACCTAGGGTGAAAATTAGGATTTGGGTAAATTGGGAAAGTAGGAAAATTAAGAAGTTTAGGTTTAGTGTTAGGGTTTCGGGGATGGAAGAAAGGGGTTTTGATAATAATGGTGGGAAACTAAAAGGGGGCAGGTGGTATTCACACGTGTGGCTGTACGGTACACATGTGGCGTGAGAGGATGGGTTTAGGTTGGTTAGGATTTGGATTGTGGATGGATATGAGAAAGTTGGGTTTGAGAGAAGACGAAGATCTGGGATGGGAGAATTAGGGACCTGAAAAAAAATACCCGGATGAGGGAGAAAAGAGAAGATGGTGTGGGGATAGGTGGAGACCTCGCACCTCCGTTGATGAAGATTAGCCTATAGTGACTATTCTCTTTGATCCCCTACTTTTGAGATCCAACCAGAAACAATACAAGAGGATTTACTTCAGAAATACATGGATGCTTAAAAACAAATCAACCAACAACTCAATCAACTCGTTGCAGACATTAAAAAATCATTAGAAGCGATTGAATCATGCCTCAATGAGGAGGAAGATGCTAGTTTATCCCAGCCTCAACCCAATCTAGAAACACAACACGAGGAAAGTGATCCTAACTCGCTTATGGAGAATAGTGAAATTGAGAATGAGGAGTTGGATTGTATTAATGAGTGTATGGTTCAATTTCCCGAAAGGTCGATCTCGACGACTGTCCAAAGTAATGATCAAGAGACATGGGTATCTTTCAAATATAATGATGTTGACCCACTCCACCTAACCGACACGCTTGATTCCAATGTGGAGGGTGAGCCCCTTTCAAGTGAACCACACGACTCTTTTGAGGCGTGATCGGCCCACTCCTCTGATTTAAATTATGATATGATTAGAGAGATGGAGGCCTTGATTAATACGACTCCGGTGTTTGAAACTACCTAGTGGAGGCCACTATTTGAGCAACCATCCATTGACGTACAATGCCTCCACTGACTAGTATCAATGAACCGAGTCTTCACATTAAATCTTCGCCTACTGATTCTCGATCTGTTTATGCAGGGCAAGGCAAAATGTATCCGGTGACGATTTACTCTCATCGAGATGAAGAGCAAGAGAGTATGCTTCACTAATCTTCCTTCCAAATCGCATGAAAGTATTTTCAAATCGCATAAAGATGTGAGAAGAAAGCAAGAGCTTTTCTCTCTCTTTTTTATCACAAAATCCAATGGGAGAGAGGTCACAAGCCCCCTCTTTTTATAGATTCAAGAAGTTTCAAAAATTACAATAATCCCCTTGTCTTGTGAATTTTAACGAAAATAGCTATAATCTAAATAAAATTAACTAAAACACTCATAATGTGTCCAAATATAAAATAATAAAAAACTAAATCCTAAAATATGATAAAAGTCTAAAGTTGATGTGGACGATCAAAGATTAATGGCCCGCTCATGTGATACATGCGATCCAATAGCCCGATCGTCGCGTCCCTCCAATCCAACAGTCTGGATCACTCCATAAAGCAGCACATGTGCATCTTCCCAGTGTAGGGTCTTCCAGATGCTCGCACATGCATATGGGGTCTTCAACACGATCACAGGTATTCGCCTAGCCACGGAAAAATCAGTGCGACCCGCCTTCTCCTCTGATACGTAAGAGTGTACGTGACGTGATGTCCTCATCACATATGAGTTATCTTTTGGGCATGCGTTAGAGATATAAGAGATCGATCATATCTTCGAAGAGCCTTGGCGTTTACGAAATTTTTGGATGAGTATGAGAGACCATTAAGGCTACGTCAGCGCTGAAGCACGTTCTTTGCATTCGACAAAAGCAAAGCACGATCGAAAAAAGATAACCGCTCTTTCCCAACTAGTTACATGTGAAGGCACCACTTGGATAGATGATTATCCTCGTGCTCCATCACGGAAGGATATAAATAGTGAAGGCATATACGAAGAAATCATCACTCAATCGATCAATCATACCAAAAACCCAATCAAACAAGTGCATTGTTGTTTATCTTAGCTTAATTTACTATCTTCACTACTCATTAGCCTTGGAATGTTTAGCCTCTAGGAGTAGTTCAGTCCGTCCCTGTGCATATGCCGAACCAACTTTAGTTGTAGCCAATAACTGTAATTCTCTTCCATATGCACCTGTGTGCCGGATCTGAAGGAAGATCTTAGTTTTAAGAATTGTCCACATACGTTCATATGTTGGGTCGGCCGCAGTTATAAGTATCGGCATTGCCTCAACCTCGCTCATCAACACACTGCTCCACGAAGCACATTGCTGCTCTCAGTCAGGTTGGTGATCCCGTTGTAGTGACAAGTATTGTTCATTTCCGTAAATCCATCTTCCATCTATTTTCTGTTCATTCAACCATACAATTGTTGCACCTTCAAAAGTCATTGATTTCCAAGGCAAAAAAGAACTCATAGGAAAAGGAGCCCCAACCTTTGCAAGTTGCCCTGATAACGCACCTGACAATTGGCTAAATAAACGATTGATCGAGCCACGACTAAGCATTGCTCTATCGTGATGCCAAGGGGTTGGTGGTAACGGTTTGAATTGGATCCAATCAGTTCTAGCATGCCCACAAACCTCACACGCATCTTGTGTGGCCAAATTTGAGACCAACAAATAGCTCATCAAAAGGAACCATATTCTTACCACCACATCCTCTCTCATTCCTCCCTCTATTTGCACATATTTCCTTGTCTCGTGTCCTGCATTTGCAGGCCCTACTAATAAATAGTATATCAAAAGATTTTAAAGACATTGAGAGGAGGTTTGTTAAGCACACATGCATGGACCCACTGGCCAATACAGCACATACCATCCAAGCTTTTGGTTAGGTGAGCCGCTCCACGTAGATATTCTGGCCATCAATTCAGGTTGTTTCAATACATGTGGGCCAACTGGCCTAATTTTAAGCATATTTTTATAGTATATCATGCACAATGGCCCACACCTAAGGAACAACTCAGATATTGCACAAAAGTGAGCAGCAAAGCTTGGGCTTGACCAGTCATAATCATCTTTAGTTGAGCTCGGGCCAGGTTGTTTGGCTTGTCACAGGCTTGGGCAGACCTGGGCCTGACCCGTTCAGTGCTATTGCTAGTTCAAGTAGTGACCTCCCCCAATAGGCTGATATGGCCTTGAGGTGGACAACATTTTCACAAGAGTAATTGACCAGCCAATCCAAAAATTATACCAACATGTGGCCCACCTGACAATCAAATTGCAATGATTTTTAAACATGGCATCCACACAGTATCTCCTCATTAGCAGCTTTGATGTTCCTAGTTTCTATGTAGAAGGGGGGGTGCACTTTCAGACTTTGCATTTCTAGTTGGGTATCAATGGATACCCAAAGACCTGACCTGGTTTTAGTGGATATACGGCTTAATTTGGGAACCCTTCTCAAAACTAGGATGAGTTTGGGTCTACCAATTTGAACCCATTTGAAAATCAAGTCTAGCTAGGTTCCAGTTGGATCAACCCATTGCCATTGTTTTTTCACCATGGCTTGCTCTTAGTTGTATGAATGAATGAACGGTTAAGATCAATTCAACAATTGGCCACCCTCATGTCATTGAAAAGGTTTGTGGATGTTGCAAATATCCCCATGAAGGTGGGGACGTTAGCAAAAAACCTACACATGCACATGCGCGCACCAGCAACAAAACGAGGTTTGCAAACCCACAAGCATGCATGTGTCAAAGTGGCACATGTGTGTCTGATCTAATCCATCCATCAGCAGTGTTGACCATGTAAATTAGGGTAGGCAATGTGCTGGGTGGCTCAGCAGTGTGGGACCAGGGCTTGAACCCCTAAACTTGGCACAAGTGCTGGTCCAATCATAAAGTTGGGCCACCATTATACAATAAGAACAAACAATTTAGAGAAACTTGTGATTCACAATTACCATATGTGACACTGGTTGGATCTGGGTGATGTTTTAACATTCCAAATCATTAAAAATAAATAAATAAAATAAAAACCAACCTTGATTGGACTATGAGGGGCCATCCTTTGTGCACTTCTGAACTGTTGAATCACATAGGATGCTGCAGAAGAAAGGTTTCATATCGACTTCTGGCTATTGTGGTAGATTTCTGCTCATCTAGCTGATGGGACACTTGATCCTGCTCGTCCTGGAGTGGTGTTGACCTTTGGAGTGATATTGAACCATCAAATTGGGTATTGGAGCAGCGTAGAGCCTTGGACTGTTGATTGCAATTGTTAGAAATTCTCACACAAACCAATTGGAACAATCTGTTAAGGCCTGATCTGCAGTTGGGAGAGTACCTGCATATAAAAAGGAATGATCAGAACACGATAACTGGTCTGGAATGGATTGAGGTTTTTTATTGAGATTTATGCATAAATAATTTCCTGAAGAGTTATTTGGTACCATTGAGCATAATGGTTCATAGACCAAGAGTGAAAAAATTGCGTACTTGTAACGCAAATTAAATTCTCCATTTCATGAGAGCTGGTGTAGATAGTCATCAACATAAAAATCCGATTAATCAGATGATCCCGACCTTTTGATAAATAAACAATTGTTGTTGATTTTAGAACCATGACTATTTTCACCTTATAAGGAGTGAAATGGCCTAAGTTTTACCTTGCAAGATCGAAATGGTGTAGCCCACTTGATGGAAAGCTCAGATCAACTACTTCTCTGCTATATTGGTACGCGTACCTACATGCAGTTGGACAGAACTCCCAATGCCTAAGCAGACCAAAGAATCAAACAAGACAGTTGATTACTTGTCAGGACTCCCTGCTGAACAAATGTATCAGAAAGAAGAAAGAAAACAAACAGTAAATCATGTGAGTCCTACAACATCCAATCTCACCTTTCTTAAAGTCTTCAATAACTTCAGGAATTCCCCTTTTGTTGTCAATTCCAGTATCCAAAGAACTCAAATTACTCCTAATCGCAGCCTTCCACATTGGAATCTTTAACAACAAATAGCACCTCTTAAACAGTCCTCTCCTGAAAAACTAAGTAATTGAATCATCAAGCATCAAAAGATATTCATGTGCAGCAAAAGCTTCAGTCAGTTCACAGAGAAACACATCCTTCTCATGTTTTTATCTGATGTAATTGGGCAATTCAAATCGACTTAATAACACCAAGATGATCATGCAAAATATATAACTATAAGGTACCACTTTTACTTTGCACTTGAATCCACCAAATGCAAACATCAGTCAGTACTCAGTTACGCTAGGCTGGATGTTCGATTGATCAAAACCAGTTTCGCTAATGGCCATGACAATCTCATTGACCTAATCAGGTTTCAAATCACCATCCTACCATGGGCAAGGTTAATTTGAAATCTTACTTAAACTAGAATTTCAAAGGATTGTGATATTGGGTTATTTTTCTTCACTTTCTGTCGATTTTCTTCACAAACCCATGTTGAGCATTGAAGGCAGTGACAATGGTATTGTTGAAATAAATGGAACTTCTATACAAATCAAACAAGGGCTATGATTCAATTTGTTAAAATTACTTACCAAATGGTAGGGGTTAGATGTACTGAGAGCACCCAAGAACAGCACAAAAATCCTGGTCTAGGTGACAGTAGTCAGAAAAACCAGCGATCATAATCTCACAAGTTTTACAACTACATATAATTTATTGGTTCAAATTGTGCCAGCCACCATTAGTGATAGAACTTGAAAAGCTGTGTTTGGATGCCAAAGTGAAATACCAAAAGTTGCTAATGTTCCTGGCATTCAAAACGAGGAAGTAGCCCTCAAATTGCAATTGCATTTCCTCAATTCCAGCTTGAAATCAGCAAAACTGCAATGTGGATCTCAGGCCTTCAATATGAATGTGAAAGAACAGAACTCTGATTTGGTTATTCCCACTTTGTAAGAGGGAATTGTATTGCAGTTCAAAGTGCATCTAAACACACGCAAAATGGAACTAAAGTATGGAGTACAAAATAATAATAATAATAATAATAATGATGATGATGATGATGATGATAATAAAGCAATAGGACTTCCGTCCTGTTGGACCTGGTTCCCACAACAAAGAGACTACCCCTCACTAACCTTGGATTGGAACAACAACATAAGGTGTTTCTTGTTAGAGAGTGAACACAAAAACATTGTTGAGAATGAGAAGTGCCATTTTATTCGAGGACTGGTAGGATTTATCTTAATGCAGCTCTTTTTTCAAAGGAGTAGACTACAGTGATTGTTCACAGTTGTCTCATTCACCATGCACATGATCTGGTATAAAAAAAATAATCCTCTACTTGGTATAAATGCACGGCAATCTGGAATTTGGACTGAAATAGTGGGGCATAGCCAGATACTGGAACTAATTAATGATCATAGCCATCTTATTTCATTCATTAAATTTAGACTATTGAACAATTTCTTCATCTGTAACTGTAAGCATCCATTTGATAGCAAGCTATAGGATGGTGCTCAATTTGAAATGCTCCATCCACAACCAGCCCCACGATTTGGACAATCTAAATTTAAGTGCATGCATGGCAAATGTATGGTGGATCTGATACCACAAAAGGCGACAAGCGAATATCACCGAATTCTTCTCCATTCAAGAAAAGCAGTTCCAAATTGAGTTCTAGAGGCCAGACCACAAAAATAAAAATAATTATTAATAATAAATAAATAAATAAAAATGATGTAATTAACGGCCTACAATACCCATAAATGTAGATTCATGGCCAGATAACAATGTAAGTTTTTTAAATAATAGCTCAAAAATTAGATAAGTGGGGCATTATACATGACCACCTTGATTAATTTGCATACACCCACTTTCCATTTTAGAAATCCAAGTAGTACACTTCTGTTCCAAATCAATTACCAAAATGGAAAATGTGCATGAGTGAATAAATTCAGGTAGATATCAATTCCCTAAAAAATGAGCAGTCTGCAACTTCTGCTACTAAGAGAAACAAGCAAAAAAAAAAAAAAAATCTGAAATTTGAGAAGCAAGCGTCAAGACAAACCAATGCATTCTTTCCCAATATAATTAGATGAAAGGCTACAATTTTAGTGCAGGTCCAGCATCTTCAGACATGGCATCTAATCCTTCAAATGCCATTTTGCCTCGATACACTGTTATTATTTTGGGAATGATCTCCTGATACTTTATAATAAATCTTTCCAAGAAGGCCTTGTCGCTAAGAACCAATGCAGTTCTTATAATGGAATCCTTCTTAATAAGACCTTTTGACATTAGAATCTGAAGGACTGAACATCTCGGTATGATCCTCTTCTCCAAACTAAACATAAGTATACCCGGGTGTCTAGAAAGATCTGATGGCTTCCAATCCATTTCTTTCACGAAGAAATTCATTACTCTCTTGATCTTCTTCTCCGACATCATCATACAATACGGTTGCACTCTGAATGCCGAGATGAACTCGTCCTCAGACCACCCTAACCTCTGAGAAAGGTTCACCTTCTGTTCCCACTTCAATCTGCTCATCGTTGACACCGACTGGATGGCTAGGATGAAATTCCCACTCGACAGATTGAAACCCATTTCCTTAACCATAGCGTGGATCTCATTCAACCGTTCAGCAGTTTGCATCAGCACTCTGGGCTGAATTGTGATCAATCTCACAATCCTGGATTCGGGCACGCCTTGGTCACGCAGCATCGTGATGTTGGGTTCCATTACTTTTTGGAGATCATATCGGAGAATGTGGGTTGAATGCTGGATGCAACAGATGACGCGTTCGTTGGTGCGGACGCAAGCTTTAATGAAATCAATGGATGGGATGATTTGGTTTTGTAGGCTGCGATTCCAGAGGTTGTAGTCCCAAGAGAGGATCTTAGCAAGGGTTGCGCCTGGAATGCCCAAACCATGGAAATTTTGGAACTTGGGTATGAGGGTTCTGTTGGGATCGGCTAAGAGGAGTCGTGGGCACTTGGCAATGAGATTTGTGACTTGGGTTTTCGTGAATCCATGATTCCTGAAGAATTTGAGGACAGAATCTGGATTTTGAGCTGATTTGAGTTCGATTTTTTGGGAAGCAGAGAGGGCTGAGTGGGGAGAGAGTCCACATGAGTTGATGAGGTATGAGAGTGTAAAAGAGGAGGGTGTTGCTTGGGTTTTGGTGGGATTTTTGGTTGAGATGTTAGAGAAGCGTCTTAGAGAAGGGGTTTTGTTGGAAGAGGAAAAGAAGAAAGAGAGAATCAGGTGTTGAGTATTTGGTGGATATGGAATTTTCTTCTAATGCTGATGAAATGAAACATTGGATTAAATGAATGAAAATTCATGGAAGTATTGAGATAGATTGTCATGGGTTAATCTCTATTTCTAGGAGAGCAAGCAGAACCCTGTATGAAGAACCGAAGAGGCCCCATGTAGACCTGGGAAGAATAGGGCCTGGAGATAGTATGAACGAGAGAACTTGGACACAGTGGTGGAAGTGTGGATGAGACGCAGGCATGGGTCCGTTTTAGATGTACCATGCACCCAACTTTAAGATTACGTTGGATATACGGTGCTTCGTATGTCAAAATTAACCTACACCTTGACGTGTGGAGCCAGTGGGACCGTGTGCATGACATTTTATTTATTTTTTCTCTTTTCTTCTTCTTCTTCTTCTTCTTCTTTTTTTTTTTTTCTTTTTTTTTTTTTGGGTTAGCTTGTTTGTACATACCCATGTCAGTACACACTCCCTGTTAGCCACCCCCGCTAGGGAACGATACCAAGATCTCAAGTGTTGAAACGAGGTATCTCCACTCAGTCTGCCAGTTGAACTATGGATCTGGGTGTGTGTGCATGACATCTAATTAGCCTATATGTGCAGCAGCTTGTATTATCTAGGGCTGAAAGGTGGGCCGGTTTAATCCGACCAACCCGTGACCGACCCAACATTGGGTTGGCTTGGGCAAGATATTTCGGGTTCAGTCTTGAGCTTGGGCTATACAAACACCAACCTAATAAAACTTGGGTCAAGCTCGGGTTGAGGTCTTGGGTTGCCCAACCCAACCCAACCCAACCCAACCCAACCTAACCCGAACCCAATCATATATAAGTTACTTATAAACTATAATTGAGTGCGGATTGTCTATGTTGAAGGTATAGAAAATTTCACTACCGTCGGGTTTTATTGGTCCACATCATTGCTGATGACTCAAGCTAACAAGATACGTCGATAGATTGCATGCTACACAACACGACTTTTAAAGGAGCAATTGTCCTATATTTTAGCTTATTTGTTTTAAAAAATGAAATTCTTTATGATAAATAACTACATATATAATTAATAAAATTATAGGTAAAAAATAAGATGTGTATTGAAATGTAATAGACTAATGTAATAATGAAAATATTAGCATGTATCCGCCCGAACAACCCGACCGAGCCCGCTTGGGCTGGACTTGGGTTGAGAATTCCCGATTCGAGGTTGGGTTGGGTTGGGTTAGGGATAAGGTATAGGAACCTTGGGTTGGGCTAGGGTTGAGCACCAACCCGTCCCAACGCGCCCGACTTTTAGCCCTAGTATTATCCTTGGGTCGGCTGCTTCAAAACTATTAAAGTAGTTTAGGATATTTTTAATTAGATCATTTTTTATTTTGTTAAAAATGTGTTTGTTAACATCTTTACTGATTTTTTTTCTACATATTACAGTTATTTTTAAGAAAATGGCAGTTTCCATAATATAGTGTCCTGAGTAAGTGTTATTGGTGGTTCTTTTGATCATCTTAGTGGGCCTTATTTTTTATTTCACTATCAAGCGTTGGTTCAACCATATCTAGGGACGCGGATTTAGAGTGAAAGCCTTTTGTAGGAAGTTCATGTGCAAGGATGTTGGTGGGGCCACTGCAATGTATGTGAGAAATCCATTTAGTCCATCCGTTTTGAGAGATCAATTTAGGAAGTACTGAAAAAAATGAAGTGGATATGAAACTCAAGTGGGTCACACGAGAGGAGAAATTGGGGAATGAAATTCCTACGGTTGAAACCTGCCTGGGCTCCACTTTGATGTTTATATGCTATCCAAACCATTTATAAGGTCATTACCAATGGGATGAAGTGAAAACACCACAAAGATAACCTGATACAAAACTTTTATAGCCATAAGAATGCTTCAATGGTACTTACTGAATTCCCACTATTTCCTCTCGTGTGGCCCACTTGAGGTTGGATACACCTCATTTTTAGTTGAAAATCCTAAAATGATCTATAAAAACGGATGGATGGGGTGGATTTATCAGAAACATCTTGGTGGGCCCCATGGGAAGCAAATTGCGTAGTAACTCACTAGGCTTATCGTACTGAGTAAACTCTATGAGGTCCACCATGATTTATTTATTTTATCCGTTCCATCTATATATTTTATCAAATAATTTTAGGGCTTAAGCTAAAAATGAAGCATATACAATATTCAAATGGACCACACCATAGGAAATAGTTGAATTGAACGTCTATTATTGAAAAAATTCTTGGGGCCCACAGAAGTTTCGGATCAAGCGTATATTTGTGTTTTCCCTTCATCCATGTCTTTATGATCTTATGAACAGGTTGGATGACAACTAGACATCACTGTGGGACCTAACAAGGCTTCAATGGTGGAAATCATTATCCCCAATGTTTCCTGTGGTATAATCCACTTGATATTTAGATATGCATCAATTTTGAGGTCAACCCCTTAAATTAGATGGAAAAATGGATGGACGGCGTGGATAGACCGCATACATTCAAGGTGGGCCTAACTGAGTTTACTTAACTGAGTACTCGGTACGCAATCTGATTTCCTTATCATTCCAGTGCGCGGATTAGGTACTACCCTCGCCTGTTCCAAGCCTGTGACAGGCGGAGGCCCCACGGGACACTGAGGGGCCACCGTAATGTTAACTTCTATCCACAACATTCATCCATTTTTCCATATCATTTTAGATTATTGGTCCAGCAATAAGGTAGATCCAAACTTATATGAACCATATGATAAAGATTAAATTCCTATCGTTGAAAAATTCTTAGGAACCACAGAAGTTTTGTATCAAGATGATATTTATTTTTTCACTTTATCCATACGACCATATCAACAGGTTAGATGGAAAATAAACAACAAGTTGGACCTTAAGAAGGTTTCAATGGTGAGTGTCCTTAGCACTATTGTGCGGTCCATTTGAGCCTTGGATCTGCCTTAGTTATATTTCTATGCTCTAAAATGATATATAAAAATAGATGGATGGTGTGGATAAAAGTAATAAATCATGGTGACCCCTCAATGGCCTACAAGGCCTCTGTGTGATCCGCGCCCATCATTCCATATCTGACCACCCCTGATCCATAACACTCTAAACCCATAGGTGCATTCAGTTCTCCAACTAATTCCTAGCCTCCATCATCTCTGCTGCTGTCCCATCTTCCTCGTCTCCATCTTCTCGTTGAAGCTATTCACTTGAACTAACAATATACATTGCTAAATCTAGTTACCCATTGATTCGTATCATCTTGAACATCGTGAAAGACCTTCAACTATATATTAGCCCTTTTGACCAGATATGTTTCATTTTTATGCTAGTTGTTTTCAATGAGACTCATATGTTCATTTTTTTTGTTGGATAATGGACCATACCTTGTTGCCTTGGTTGACCTTATCATTGGACCTTTTTCTTTTATTATTATCAAAACATCTAGACCCACCAAAAGTGTGTATCCATCAAAAGAACAATCATTGAAATACCAGCCACAGGGTGTGCCATCAGGTCATTCTTCAATTATTGAAATTGTCATTAGTTAACATACCAGAAGTCATCAAAAGTGATTGTTTGTCTTGTCTTACTCATAGTTTTGTTGCCTCACATTATTATCGGATTCTAGATTTTCTTTTGAATAAATGTCTATTGTACCCTTCAAACTTAAGTTACTCATTTTCATTGTACCTTACAATTAAGGGGATATTAGAATAAATTAGGTTAATTTTACTAGATTGGGTTATTTCCTTTTGTTAAGATATGTGTCTGTTAAGATCTCAACAGATCTCTCATCTTTTCTATACATTCCAATTATTCTCAGAGAAACAAACAAGTAATAATTTTCATGATATAGTCTCTTATGATTTAACAAAAACTTAGGTGGGGCTTATAAGTAAAGTTATGCCTAAAACCTCTAAAATCATGTGGTATGGTATCACATGAGTTTTGAATTGGCACAATTTTTAGGGTGCTCGCTCATCTTGATAGGCCACTAAGGGATGAATTGAATGGCATGTAAGAAACAAACAAGCCTCATGGATGATTTGATATGTTTTAATGGTGGGCATCCCTATCCCAACTATATCCATGTGGTGAACCCCACCTTAGTTTTGGATTGGTCTTAGACCACCGAGAAAGAATGAGAGTATGTACATGATGGATAAATTGGATATTATGCACACACACCATGTGGGTTCCATACATTACGCTAGAAGTTAATTAGTTTTAAACTACAAATCATCTAGAGGATCTATGCTTTTATTTCAACAAACGAGTACAATTACAAGGTAGAATTTTTAACTAATTTGATTTTATATTTCAGTTACTCACAGAGAGTTTGACAATTTAGTTAGTCTTCCTACACAAATTTTATTTTCTTTATATAAAAGAGTCATGGGCATCTATATATTGTTAGCATAGCTGGTAGAGATAGTGTAGTATATGTAAGTGGTCAAGGTTTTTTCTTTCTTTTATTAAGGAATTAGTATCAAAGAGAATTATGTATTGAATAAGTGACATAAAGTGTGGATAAAAGCATCATTTGATAAAATAAAGGGTAATTTTTTACTGTAGACACCACCTTTTACCTACCTTACCAGCTGTGACCAACCACAAACATAGATAATCAAAGTAGACCTCTGCTTGTACGGACAACCAATTTCGGACGAAATTAACCCTCAATTTTCACCTACTTCTTAACTAAACCTAAGGGGCCTAAGGGATATTTTCGTCCGTCCGTACCCTAAAAATCCTCTTTCGTCGGCAAAGTTTCCCGCCATTGAGACAAATAATTACCGTAAAAGACAACATCTATAACGTCTCGGAAAAATCCGTACAAAGACCCGAGTATCACCTCAAGCGGAAATCACACAGGACCAAATCCTTTAGAAATTAAACGAGAGTTAACCAAGTGCTAAACTAGATTACCTGTGAAATTAGCACTAATCACTTTAAATATGATCTGCAAGACCCAAAATGTGTAGAATCATTAACGCTACATTATCTTAAAACTTAAGATCCATCTCAAAACCTAGTTGCTCTTAGGAGCACTTTGAAACTCCGTATCGGACCTGGACCACACATCGAAAGTCCGATTATTGCGAAACCATATGGTTATGACCGCCTTACTGGACTTGACTACCACCTCAGAAATCAAGTCCTAATAATATCCAAAAACGCACAACTTGATCTCGGAACAAAGTGTGTGAAAAATGTGAATATCTTTAGGAAATGAACTGGGACTTAAGTGAATTGTGTCATTTCACTTGCAGGCCAAATCTAAAAATTCAGACCGTCAGAATCTGACCCAATTACACCCTCGGATCATGAAAAATTTCCAACACATGTCAGTACACTTGTGGCCCTGATCGAGCACGGTGATCGTTGAACTAAAACTGGTTTGCCACGGTCGATCTGTAAAACTAATCGGACTGAAAACTTAACTCGACCTAGATCCAATGTCAGAGAACTTAAGTCCAACTGCACACAGAAAAGAGGCCTCCAGAAGTGCTCTGTTGGACTGAAACAACCATTATTTGGCTATAACCTAACTATACCATGGCCCTGGGGCCATTCCCATCAGTTCTGGGCCTATATAAGTGCCTTAAACCCTCTCTCTCTCTTATTCCATACGAATTTGGAAAACCCTAAGAGAAAGAAGAGAGAAAAGAGAAGGAAAGAGAGAGAAAGTAAGAGAGGGAGTCGGCGTTTCTTCCAGGGATTCAATCCCATCACTCCACGTGCTTAGCCACCACACCTGTATCGCTTTTCCAGCGATTCCAACTCCGTACTTGGGTAAGAAAACCTAACCCTAATCTGTTTTGGGATTTTCAATAGTGTAAATGATGAAATAGCTAACCTATTTCATGCTATACATTGCCATTCTACTGTTGACAAAGACTTAGTGTCTAAACTGAGTTCGTTACGCTTTTACTGGCGTAAGGTGCGAACTATATATGTTTAGGTTATAGTTTTCAAGGTTTTTAATGTCAGTTAATGATTTATAACTGCCGTGGGTGCCATTTCACATGCCAAATGCAATGTCTGTTTCGTTTTACGTATATATATGAACTATATTGAGCATAATGTATTTCCTGTGGATGTGGAGATATTTGTATTGTCATGGAATTTGGATTTGTGCTTGCCATGATTATCTGTCATGGTTATGTGCTTGTTGTATATGCGACAACTCCTTGGCGAAAGGATTTGCCCTAATACGTAATATCACCAACATACGTCATGTATGTTGGAGTGTGTAGTCTAAGTGATTGTTATAATGTTTGAACGAATGTGGAATTATGATTTGTGCATGCCAGGATTATTGATTGCAAATGCATGATCGTTGCACTCGTGGCAACTCCTTTGTGAAAGGGTTCGCTACTATATGTGTTTTTACTAACGTATTACGTGTATGTAATATGTGTAGTCTAAGTGTTTGATGAAATTCCTGGGTGAGAAAATGCTTGATGTAATGTCTCTGATGAGGACGTTGAGATAGGATTCTCAATCCCCTTATTTAGGGTTACAGTTTCCTTCATGTAATCTATCTTATTACTATGTGATGTATGAAGAAAATGCTCAGGTATGTTAACATGTATTCTGTGTGTTTATTAAAAATGCTAAAGTGAAATCTATATTTAAATGTGTTGTTACATGTTATCTTGACTACTACATCTAAATGCTATTGTTCTGGAGTGTGCTTGGGACTATTACATAGTCCAGGCAATCGGTAACAGGTTCCGACTAGGTGTCTGAAGTTGTTTTCGTCACACAGGACGTGTTCGATGAATCCGAGTCGTACCTCGATTATCGGCAGTGGTTAGGCCACACGGAGTGTTTACACACTTCATGTCGATCATCTCGATGTATGCTCGTACTAGTCGAGCTCGTCAAGTAACCCGATTGACCCAATGTATGTTCACCATGTATGGACGCTACTGCTTGAACCTAAGGTACCAAACTCACCAGTGGAAACCCCGTTAACCTTGGTACCTTAATCCGCTAAGACTCATGAGCTGGACATGGTGGTATGGGACACCGTGGTCGAGTTGTCGGCCTACGCTTGGGCGACGAGCCTCCCCGTAGTGACCAGTGAGCAACACCGTCTCGTGAACTGAATACGGTGTATGGGACACTGTATTCGAGCTGTCGGCCTACACTGATCAGGTGACGAGCCCTTTGTAGTGACCTCGAGTGTACTCTGAGACTATATTGAGGCGACGAGCCTTCCGTAGCAACTAGAGTATAAACTAAGCCTACATTGATCAGATGATGAGCCTTTTGTAACGACCTAGAACCGTAACATCGTATGTGATTAGCTAGGACTGACGACCCTAGAATGGATCATTGTTTAGGAATTAATATAAGGGAGGTACCTTAGTTTCCCAATCCTGTTGTATGAATATGCTTAATAAGGAACTTGGCTAATCACGCACATGCACCGCATTGGATGTGCCTTTGGCGTTAGAGTTGAGCACAGCGGAAGTATTGCATGCCACGAACGTGAGATGTTGTCGCAAGAGGGAGTGCAGGCGAGGGCATACATCATTATCGCATATCATCCTTGCATTAACCAGAGTACTTAGGAATGAGTGTTGTACTGCTTTATCATTACTGCTTGATTGAATTGATAACATGTTAACCTTTGCTTTATAGCTCCACTGAGTTTATCACTCACTCCCACGTTCTGAGATGGTGGTTTAAACACTAACCAGACCCTGTTGTAGTTGCAAATGATGATAATGGTTGTGAAGCGGAGTCAGACTTAGATGATGATGAGGAGGTGTTCTCCTACTTACACTTATCAGGAGGGTCTACGTAGACCATGTTCTGATCGATGGGGTTACAGGGATGCTGAATAGACGCCATTACATTTGTCATTTTGTACTTTTGGAACACCTATGTATATTCATTTTGTTCAGTTTTTGAGTATACATGTATATATTTGACCTGGTGACATGTTCACACTCTGGAGACTTACAACAGTTTATATATCTTATATATCTATCACAGCTTTCCACTTACGTAATTTAACTGTCTCTAGAGTATGATATGCTGATTTGGTATAATCTCATTCATGTTTAAGGCACTAATACAGACAACATTTAATCATCATTATCTATGTTGCATAAGTGATGTGTTAGAACTCGGGAGTTGGGCTCTTGTTCGACCCCCAATTTTCAAGGCATTACAAGTTGGTATCAGAGCATGATTTGGATTAAAATGGACCTGGGTTATGGTCACACGACCCACGCTGACGTACTTTGACGTAGGAGGGGGCGAGAAAACGTAGAAATGATCATAAGATTCCTAATTTCGCCGCCAGGTGAAACTTACCGTCGAAATCGGTGCCTGTATGCATTTGTGATCATGCGTGGGGACCCCAGATCTTTTCTAAACCGTTAATCGACGGATATAGACCAAAATTCTACCCATTCCACATCCAAACAACCCGAAACAACTCAAACGGAGTTGGGGGCCCAAACGACGCAAATCGGGGGGAACTAAAGTGGACCCCGCACCCCTACGGCACCTCGGGGACAATCATGTGCTGTGTGCAGAACGAGGGTGCACCCCCACCATCTCCTGATTCAGACGACTAGTCATGCTCGTAGTCGTCTTTTAGTTTGGTCTATTGTTATTTTCTTATTTCTATGTATAGCCTTGATAGGCTTAGCAATGTGGTAGAATGATTTGTAGTTTTTAGCGTATGGAATCCTGCTTAGAATAGTTCACATACGTTTCCCATCATGATTCATACAAATCTATATCTCATGTATTGTGACCAATTTTGTTAAATGAAATGCATGTGACCCCTTTCGTTATGGACTGTGTAGAATGCTTGAAGAATTGAGTGTTATATGCAAAATCTCACGGGTTGCACCCTATGTTGTATATAGGGAATGCTACTTAAGAGCACGCGGAGCTTGGCACACCTTTCACTCGGTGAATCATTTAACGGGGCACCTCCCCTAAGCGATAGCCATACAGACCCCAGCTTGGGTTCGATTCATGAGACCATGCCAGATTCTCAGCCGGCCACTAGCCCCATCGTTGGGCCGACACCTGTGACACAGCCTGTGGCACCACCTATTACACCATTAGTTTCTGAACAAAACCGTGCATCTACCTCGACGTCTCACATACCACAGTCCGCTCCGCCTCTTGATAGGCTGGAGCAAATGATGTTGTTGATGTAGTAGCAGTAGATACAACAACAACAGCAGCAACAGCAGTTTCTGGCTACCATTGCGAGGTCTTTACCCAGAGTATGGGTGTGGCTCCACCTGCACCACCTGTGCACCCTGCTGGGAAAACGAGTGCCAGCGGCACCTTCGAGTGATTCCAGCGCTTGCGGCCTCCTACTTTCGCGGGTACTCACCGACCCGAGGAGGCCGAGTATTGGCTTGAACGCATCTCTAAGATGCTAAGGCCGCTGCACTGCACTGAGGCAGAGCAGGTGGAGTTGGTCACCTTTATGTTCGAGAAGGAGGCCAGTTTGTAGTGGGACAGTGTCCTGTGGACTATTGCTGTCAGCTACGTGTGGACGTGGGAGGCCTTTGAGACGCGCTTCCATGGGAAGTATTTCCCTCTCACGTATCGTCATGGGAAGGAGAGAGAGTTCCTTCGCCTCCGTCAGGGAGGGATGACAGTGGCAGAGTATGAGAACAGATTTACGGAGCTAGCTAGGTATGTTCCATTGATCCTAGCTGATGAAGATGCGGTGCTTTTCTGGGGGTCTGCGACCCGAGATCCGCTCGAAGATGTGCTGCGCTAGCATACCCAGTTCTGCTGAGCTAGTGAGCATGTCTCTGCGAGCTGAGCAGAACGGGGACAGGTAGTCCTGTATACGAGCACCCATGGGTCAGAGGCCCCGACCAGATCTGCCGAGCCGACCATTCCTTGGTAAGAGGCCACGTGCGGATTCGCCTCCTAGACTTGTAGCTGCACTAGTCCCGACGAGACGACCTGATATATGGTGCACCTACTGCCAGAGGTCGGGCCATGCTGACACGTATTATTTCACCAGGATGAGGGACAACGGCTTTATGCCCCCTTAGAGGATCAACCGTCAGATGCCACCACCTCTCTCGACTCCACCCCTACGGTCAGTACCAGCACATCCATCTTTTCGGCCGCCTACGCCTCGATTCATGCCACCACAATGACCTATGGTACCATAGCCGAACCGTTCTCAGCAGGCGCGAGTACATGCGCTTGCAGCTGAAGCGCTTGAATCAACATTTGCAGTCCCTTTGGCTTTCGAGCTCACTACCCACATATAAGGTACACCAGTATTTTTATTGGTGGACATGGGATCTACTATCTCGATGATTTCATGCTCGGCAGTTAAACGTTTAGGGTTGAGTACGACCCCTATGGTAGGAGTGAGAGTGATCGTAGCAGTAGGAACATTTATGGATGCTACTAAGTTATGTAAGGGGTGTTTGATAGACTTAGGGAGCAGAACCATACGCATTGACCTGGTTATCACTTCCTTATTCCATTACGATGTCATCTCGGCATGGATTGGCTTACCGAAATGAGAGTTGAGATTAACTGTGACACTAGATTAGTGATAGCTCATGGGCCTGAGGGCACGACTTTTACATTTCCCGTGTAGGTCAGTTTCCCTTTTCGAGTTCTTTGTTATGCTTCCTTACTGAAGAATGTTGATGGTCCGACACTTAGGAACACGCTAGTAGTTCAGGATTTCTCGAACGTGTTCAGTAAGATACTTGGACTTCCTCCTCAGCGCGAGATTGATTTTACGATCGACCTAGCACCTGGGGCAACGCCCATTTCATTACCCACGTATTACATGCCTCCATGTGAAATGGAGTTGAGGAAATAGATCGATGATTTGTTAGATGCAGGCTTCATACGACCTATTGTGTCTCCTTGGGGAGCACCTGTGTTATTTGTGAAGAAGAAGGATGGGTCACTACAATTGTGTATTGATTGTCACAGGTTGAACCAAGTGATGGTGAAGAGCAAGTATCCTTTGCCAAGGATAGACGATCTGTTCGATCAGTTGAAAGGGACACAGTATTTTGCGAAGATTGACTTACAGTCAGGGTATCACTAGTTGCGTGTCAGGGATGAGGATGTGCAGAAGACAGCTTTCAGGACTAGTTTTGGGCATTACTAGTTCCTTGTGATGTCATTTGGACTCATAAACGCACCGGCCGTGTTCATGGACTTGATGAACAGGGTGTTTCAGCTGTTTCTATTCTGATTCGTCATCATGTTTATAGATGACATCCTGATATACTCCAAGAGTCGAGAAGATCACGAGGAACACCTGCGAGCAGTCTTTGATGCACTCAAGAAGAACTAGTTGTTCGTGCAATACAAGAAGTGCGACTTCTGAAAAAAAGAAGTCAAGTTCCTGGGACATGTGGTGTCTAAGGAAGGGATAACTGTGGACCTTGCTAAGGTAGCCGCAGTTCAGGACTGGGAACGGCTCGGTTCGGTTACCGAAGTGAGGAGTTTTCTTGGCCTGGCAGGTTATTATCGATGCTTCATTAGGGTTTTTTTTAAGATAGCCAGACCGTTGTCTCAGCCAACTCGAAAGGATCTCAAGTTTGCCTGGAATGAGAAGGTAGAAGCAGCTTTTAAGGAACCGAAGGACAGGTTGACGTCCTCCCCTATGGTAGTATTGCCAGAGCAAGGGGTCAAGTATACGATATACACTGACGCGTCTCGTGTTGGTTTGGGTTGCATTCTGATGCAGAAGGACAGGGTTATTACCTATGCATCGCGTCAGTTGAGGAAACACGAGGAGAACTATCCTACGCACGACCTGGAGTTGGCGGCCATCATCTTTGCATTAAAACTCTGAAGACATTACCTCTACGGAGAGGAGTTCGAGCTCTTTTGCGATCACAAGAGCCTCAGATACATATTCACGCAGAGAGACCTGAATATGAGGCAGCGACGATGGATGAAAACCTTGAAGGACTTCAAGTTCGAAGTCTCCTACCATCATGGTAAGGCTAACTTTGTAGCAAACGTATTGAGCCTCAAGAAGACGATAGCATTTGCGGCTTCGCTGATGATAGTGGAATGAGATATGGTAGAGTTTGTGCGAGACTTTGAGTAGAAGCTTACGGTAGAGGAGCCGTTTGAGAGCATCGCACATATTCGTGTCCAGCCACTTATTGATGACAGGATTATTGCGGCTCAGGGAGACGATGAGCTATTGGCGAAGATGAGAGAGCAGGTTAGTGATGATGAAGACTCAGAATGGAGAGTTGGTACGGATGGGGGTTTACGTTACCGTAGCCGCCTATGCGTCCCAAATCTTCATGACTTGAGACAGGAGGTTCTCGAGGCTGCACATAGTTCGAAATTGGCAATGCATCCTGGAAGCATGAAAATGTATCGAGATATGAAGAGATCATACTGGTGGGACAATATGAAGGCCCACATAGCAGATTATGTGTCCCGTTGTCTCAAGTGACAGCAGGTCAAGGCAGAGCATCGCCGACCTCCTGGATTGCTTCAGCCTATGCCCATAGTTGAATGGAAGTAGGACTTCATCTCTATGGATTTCATTTCTGGGTTGCCGAATACAAGGAAGGGGCATGATTCCATTTGGGTGATCGTAGACCAATTGATGAAATCGGCTCATTTCCTCCCGATCAGAGTTACAAACTCTACGGATGATTTGGCCAGGTTATACATCAGGGAGATCGTACGTCTGCATGGAGTTCCTATGGAGATCGTGTCGGATCAAGACACGTGATTCACATCTATCTTCTGGACTCATATCTAAGAAGCGATGGGTGTGAAGTTGAAGTTCAGTACCACGTTCCACCTAGAGATGGATGCACAGACGGAACGGGTGAATCAGGTGTTAGAGGATGTGCTGCGAGCTTATGTGCTTGATTTCAAGGACAACTGGGATGACTGTCTTCCTTATGCTGAGTTCGCTTACAACAACAGCTTTCAGGCGAGTATTGACATGGCTCCCTAGAGGCACTGTATGGTCGCTCATGTAGAGCACCGCATTGCTGGGTAGAAGTGGGCGAGAAGAGTTTGATTGGCCCCGAGTTAGTACGGATGACCTCAGAGAAGATCAATATCATCAGGCGTTGACTCCTTACAGCATAGAGCAGACAAGAGTTACGCCGATGCAAGGCGGCGACCATTAAAGTTTGAGGTTGGAGACCATGTGTTCCTCAGAGTTTCCCCTGTGAAGGGAGTCCTTCGGTTTGGAAACAAGGAAAAGCTTACGCCACAGTTCATTAGCCCATTTCAGATACTTGATCGAGTGGGTGTGGTGGCATACCGTCTTGCTCTATCCACACCACTTGTAGGCGTGCACAACGTATTTCATATATCTATGCTGAAGAAATACGTTCTTGATCCTTCCTACATCATCAAATGGGAGCAGATACAGTTGAGTGAGGATGTTATTTATGTTCTACGCTTGATGCGCATCCTAGACAGGAAGGAGCAGGTGTTGCGTAGTAGGGTTATCCCGTTGGTGAAGGTGTTATGGACGCATCACACTGAGGAAGAGGCTACTTGGGAGACAGAAGCTGAGGTCCGTAAGAACTACCCTCAGATTCCTGAGGAGTACGAAAAGGTAATAATTTCGAGGATAAAATTTTTCTTTAAGGGGGGTAGATTGTAATGTCTTGGAAAAATCCGTATAAAGACCCGAGTATCACCTCAGGCAGAAATCACACAGGACCAAATCCTTTAGAAATTAAACGAGATTTAACCAAGTGCTAAACTACTTTACCAATGAAAGTAACACTAATCACTTTAAATATGATCTGCAAGACCCAAAACGTGTAGAATCGTTAATGCTACATTACCATAAAACTTAAGATTCATCTCAAAACTCAGTTGCTCTTGGGAGCACTTTGAAACTTCGTATTGGACCTGGACCGCACGTCGAAAGTCCGATTACGGCGAAACCATACGGTTATGAACGCCTTGCTGGACTTGACTACCACCTTGGAAATCAAGTCCTAATAATATCTAGAAATGCACAACTTGAGCTTGGAGCGAAGTGTGTGAGAAACGCGAATATCTTTAGAAAATGAACTGGGACTTAAGTGAATTGTGTCGTTTCACTTGCAGGCCAAATATAAGGATTCAGATCTTCGGAATCTGACCCAATTACACCCTCGGATCAGGAAAAATTTCCAACACATGTCAGTACACTTGTGGCCTTGATCGAGCACTAGTGACCATTGAACTAAAACTGGTCTGCCACGGTCGATCTGTAAATTCGATCAGACTGAAAACTTAACTCGACCTAGATCCAATGTCAGGGAGCTTAAGTCCGACCGCACCCAAAAAAGGGTCCTCCAGAAGTGCTCCGTTGGACTGAAACATCCATTATTTGGCTATAGCCTAAGTATACCATGGCCCTGGGGCCATTCCCATCAGTTTTGGGCCTATATAAGTGCCTTAAACCCTCTCTCTCTCATTCCATACGAATTTGGAAAACCCTAAGAGAGAGAAGAGAGAAAAGAGAAGGAAAGAGAGAGAAAGTGAGAGAGGGAGTCGGCGTTTCTTTTTGGGATTCAATCCCTTCACTCCACGTGCTTAGCCACCACACCTGTATCGCTTTTCCAGTGATTCCAACTCCGTACTTGGGTAAGAAAACCTAACCCTAATCTATTTTAGGGTTTCCAATAGTGTAATTGATGAAATAGCTAACCTATTTCATGCTATAGGTTGCCATTCTATTGTTGACAAAGACTTAGTGTCTAAACTGAATTCATTACGCGTTTACCAGCGTAAGATGCGGACTATATATGTTTAGGTAATGGTTTTCAAGGCTTTCAATGCCAGTTAATGATTTATAACTGCTGTGGGTGCCATTTCACATGCCAAATACGATGTCTGTTTCGCTTTACGTATATATATGAACTGTATTGAGCATAGTGTATTTCATGTGGATGTGGAGATATTTGTATTGTCATGGAATTTGGATTTATGCTTGCCATGATTATCTGTCGTAGTTATGTGCTTGTTGTATATGCGACAACTCCTTAGCCAAAGGATTTGCCCTAATACGTAATATCACCAACATATGTATGTTGGAGTGTGTAGTCTAAGTAATTGTTATAATGTTTGAACGAATGTGGAATTATGATTTGTGCATGCCAGGATTATTGATTGCTAATGTATGATCGTTGCACTCGTGGCAACTCCTTTGTGAAAGGGTTCGATACTATATGTGTTTTAACTAATGTATTATGTGTATGTAATATGTGTAGTCTAAGTGTTTAATGAAATGCCTGGGTGAGAAAATGCTTGATGTAATGTCTCTGATGAGGACGTTGAGATAGGATTCTCAATCCCTTTATTTAGGGTTACAGTTTCCTTCATGTAATCTATCTTATTACTATGTGATGTATGAAGAAAATGCTCATGTATGTTAACATGTATTCTGTGTGTTTATTAAAAATGTTGAAGTGAAATCTATATTTAAATGTGTTGTTACATGTTGTCTTGACTACTGCATGTAAATGCTATTGTTCTGGAGTGTGCTTGGGACTATTACATAGTCCAGGCAATCGGTAATAGGTTCCGACCAGGTGGCTGAAGTTGTTTTCGCCATACAGGATGTGTTCGATAAATCTGAGTCGTACCTCGATTGTCAATAGTGGGTAGGCCACACGGAGTGCTTACGCACTTCATGTCGATCATCTTGATGTACGCTCGTACTAGTCGAGCTCGTCAAGTAACCCAATTGACCCGATGTATGTTCACCATGTATGGACGCTACTGCTTTAACCTAAGGAACCAAACTCACTAGTGAAAACCCTGTTAACCTGGTACCTCGATCCGCTAAGACTCATGAGCCGGACATGGTAGTATGGGACACTGTGGTCGAACTGTCGGCCTATGCTTGAGCGACGAGCCTCCCCGTAGTGACCAGTGAGCAACACTGCCTCGTGAGCCAAATATGGTGGTATGGGACACTGTATTCGAGCTGTCGGCATACACTGATCAGGTGACGATCCCTTTGTAGTGACCTCGAGCGTACTCTGAAAGTACGTTGAGGCGACGAGCCTTCCGTAGCAACTAGAGTATAAACTAGGCCTACATTGATCAGGTGACGAACCCTTTGTAGCGACCTAAAACCGTAACATCGTATGTGATTAGCTAGGACTGACGACCCTAGAATGGATCATTATTTGGGAATTGATATAAGGGAGGTACCTTAGTTTCTCAATCCTGCTGTATGAATATGCTTAATAAAGAACTTGGCTAATCACGCACATGCACCGCATTGCATGTGCCTTTGGCGTTGGAGTTGAGCACAGCGGGAGTGTTGCATGCCGCGATCGTGAGATGCTGTCGCAAGAGGGATTGCAGGCGAGGGCATACATCATTATCGCATATCATCCTTGCATTAACCAGAGTACTTAGGAATGAGTGTTGTATTACTTTATCATTACTGCTAGATTGAATTGATAACATGTTAACCTTTGCTTTATAGCTCCACTGAGTTGATCACTCACTCCCACGTTCTGGGATGATACTTTAAACTCCAACTAGACCCTGTTGTAGTTGCAGATGATGGCAATGCTTGCGAAGCAGAGCCGGACTTAGATGAGGATGAGGAGGTGTTCTCCTACTTGTACTTATCGGGCGGGTCTACGTAGACCATGTTCTGATCGACGGGGTTACAGGGATGCTGAACAGACGCCATTACATTTGTCATTTGCACTTTTGGAACACCCATGTATATTCATCTTGTTCAGTTTGAGTATACATGTATATTTTTGACTTGGTGACATGTTCACACTCTAGAGACTTACAATAGTTTATATATCTTATATATCTATCACAGCCTTTCGTTTGCATAATTTAACTGTTTCTGGAGTATGATATGCTGATTTGGTATAATCCCATTCATGTTTAAGGCACTAATACAGACAACATTTAATCATCATTATCTATGTTGCATAAGTGATGTGTTGGAACTCGGGAGTTGGGCTCCTGCTCGACCCCCGATTTTCAGGGCGTTACAGCATCTACAGTGGTAATTTTTTCTAAAATAAAATAAAAAAGCAAGGGAATCCTGCCATTGAGGCGGTGATATTTAAATGTTCCTAAAAGACGAGTACACTTCCTCACATATACTTTGCATGCATAAGTATGTACTTATGTATGTACCATGGATGAAGCTTAGTTCTATTAGGGTTTTAGACATTCACTATTTTGTTGAGATATGGAGCCACATTTGGGGGCCGCACGACCAGTCGTGGCCCTTGCTCGACCGGTCGTGAGGTCCGCTTGACCGGTCGTGAGCAGTCGAAGACTGGCTCGACTCAAAGTCCAACGAGCATCAGATTTTTTTAGTTTCGAGGTGCTCGACTGGTAGTGGGGTCCGCTCGACCAGTCATGCAGTCTGCTTGACCGGTCGTGGTTACGCAGATTCATTTCTAAATTTGATGCAGATTGCAGATTTTTGAGTCGACTTTCTTAAGGGTGCGAAAGGGAAGTTGCCTAAACTATATATAGGTGTCCCTAGGGCTTTTCTAGTGTGATTGGAAATTATTGGGAAATAATTCTAAGGTGTTGGCAAAGGGTTTTCTATGTACTTTCAAGTGAGATGTTAGTATTTTGCCTTGTAATCTTCATTTTTCTTCATAGTGGAAGTTTGCATCCATGGTTTTTTACTCTTGTTTGGGGTTTTTCCACGTATATTTTATCTTGTGGTTTGATTGGATTGCTTTAATCTATTTCTAGTTTATATTTCTTCTTTTTTATCGTTTGTGGGTGAGACCAGAGATTGGATCTTGGTTCACTGTGTTGTTGGCGTGCTGCGCAACAACTGGTATCAGAGCTATTGGTTTGGTTCCATTGGGAGCGATGACGGAAGAAGGGAAAACTAGAATTGAGAAGTTTGATATTTCAAACTTTGCCTTCTGGAAGATGCAAATGGAGGATTATCTGTATCAGAAGGACCTCTATATTCCTTTAGGAGGAAAATAGAAGAAACTAGAAAAGATAATAGATGATGAATGGTTTTTACTGGATAGGAAGGCTTTTAGAACGATCCGACTCTCTTTGTCTAAGAGTGTTGCCTTCAATATATCAAAGATGAAAACTACAAAAGAATTAATGAAAGTCCTAGCTACCATGTATGAAAAACCCTCTGCGTCCAACAAGGTTCATCTTATAAAACTGCTATTCAAATTGAATGATGTCAAACATATACCGAGTTTGAGAATGAATCTAATCTCAGTGGGGTAGTTGGCCGATACCGGTTATGTGACGACATTCACCAGTGATTCCTGGAAGATCATAAAAGGTGCCTTGGTGATATTTTGAGGTAAAAAGGAAGGTACTTTGTACATGACTTCAGGATCGTATAGTTCACTCGCAGTCGCATCAACTAGAGTGAATGGGCAGTTATAACATCAGAGGTTGGGACATATGAGTGAGAAAGGGATGAAAGTGTTATTGTCAAAAGGGAAGCTACCAGGGCTGAAGTCTATTGACTTGAAATTTTGCGAGGATTACGTGTATGGAAAGTAGAAGAGGGTAAGTTTCAAGAAGACAGGACGCGTTCCAAAAACACATTTGTTGGAGCTTGTACATACTAATGTGTGGGGACCGGCACAGGTATTATCTCTTAATGGCTTATGTTATTTTGTTTCTTTTATTGATGATGCTAGTAGAAAACTGTGGGTCTATTTCTTAAAGCATAAATTTGATGTATTTGATGTATTTAAGAATTGAAAAGTTATGGTAGAAAATGAGACAGGTAAAACAGTAAAATATCTCAGATCTGATAATGGGGGAGAGTACTGTAATAAGAGGTTTGAGGAGTATTGTGCAGCAAATGGAATCAAATATTAGAAAATGATTCTAGGGACACCGCAGTAGAATGGTGTGGCTGAGCACATTAACAGGACCATCCTTGAGCGCGCCAGGAGTAGATGCTGTGAATACTGCTGCATATCTCATCAATAGAAGTCCCTCAGCACCATTAGATGGTGGGCTACCAGAAGAAGCGTGGACCGAGAAAAAAGTGAACCTTGCACATCTTAGAGTGTTCGGTTGCACTTCATATGTTCACATTGATGCAGAGTACAGAAACAAGCTGGATGCGAAGTACAAGAGGTGCATGTTTATAGGCTATAGGCAGCATGATTTTGGCTACAGGTTTTGGGATGCAGAAAATAAGAAAATCATCAGAAGCAAGGACGTAGTCTTCAATGAAAAAGTGATGCATAAGGACAGTATGTAAGAAAATAAGGCCGAGGAAAAATAATTCGTAGAGTTGGAAGAGTGACCGGACATGGGTGTTACAGTGCCATAGGATGATCATGCATAGGAGCATTTTGAGGCAAAGTCATAGACACCGGTTGTGAGGAGGTCTACTTAGGAGAGGAGACCCACGGTCTGATACTCACCCTCCTTACATTATTTACTACTGACAGATAATAGTGAACCAGAGTATTTTGAAGAGGCATTACAGTTAGGTACACTGGTTAAGTGGGAGCAGGCCATGGATGATGAGATGAACTCTCTTGAGTCTAATCGTACATGGTAGCTAGTCACTCTACCTAAGGGTAAGAAAGCTCTTCATAACAAGTGGATTTACAGACTGAAGGAGGAGCACAATGGTTTGAAAAGGTACAAGGCGAGACTGGTTATGAAAGGGTTTCAACAGAAGGCAGGTATCGATTTCACTGAAATATTTTCACCTGTGGTGAAAATGTCTACGATTCGCATGATCTTGAGTATAATGGCTACAGAGTACTTACATCTAGAGCAGCTAAATGTTAAGACAACCTTTCTTCATAGGGACCTTGAAGAAAAGATATACATGCATCAGCCAACAGGATACGTGACACCATGAAAGGAGAACAAGGTGTGCAGACTGAAGAAGAGTTTATATGGCCTGAAGCAGGCCTCGATGCAGTGGTACAAGAAGTTTGACAGTTTTATGTTGGGAAATGGTTTTAGGAGATGTCATGTAGATCACTGTTGTTACTCGAAGAAGTTTGATACGTCGTACATCATCATTCTTCTGTACATTAATGATATGCTTGTGGCCGGTTCAAGCATGAGGGACATCTCAGATCTCAAAAGACAACTGTCTAGAGAATTTGCCATGAAGGATTTAGGAGCTGCAAAACAAATCTTAGGCATGAGGATAAAACGTGACAGGAAAACAAGAATCTGGTTTTGTCATAAGTAGAGTACATAGCCAAGGTACTTGATCGATTCAATATGGGAGGTGATAAGCCAGTTAACTCTCCATTAGCCAACCACTTCAAGCTATCTAAGGAGTAAGGTACAAAGATGCAGGAGGAATGAGACTACATAGCTAAAGTCCCATACGCGTCAGCTATTGAGAGTCTCATGTATGCTATGGTGAGTACGAGGCCAGATATTGTTCAAGTAGTGGGAGTTGTTAGCAGGTTCATGAATAATCCCGAGAAGGAATATTGGAAAGCTGTGAAGTGGATCCTTAGACCTGGTAGGTACTAGGATGTAGGGTTGTGCTATGGTGGATCAGAAATCAAGCTACACGGCTATGTGGATTCAGATTTGGCAGGAGACGTCGACAGCAGAAGAAGCACTACAGATTATGTCTTTACTCTAGGTAGTGCTACAGTCAGTTGGGTCTCTTAGTTATAAAAGATAGTGTCTATCAGTACGACAGAAGTAGAATATGCTGCGGCTACATAAGTATGCAAGGAGATGGTATGGATGCAAGGTTTCATGGAAGAGTTGGGTAAGAAGCAAGTAGATTTCAGGTTGTACAGTGACAGTCAAAGTGCAATACACTTGGCTAAGAAATCAACCTTTCATTCAAGGACCAAGCATATTGCCATCAGATATCACTTCATACGTTCGTTACTGGAAGATGGATCGATCGCTTTGGAGAAGATTCATACAAGTGAGAATCCTATGGATATGCTGACCAAGGCGGTCACACGGGAGAAGCTGAAGGTCTGTTCAGCTTTGATTGGTCTTTAGGCTTGAAGACAAGGAGGTGGTGCACTCCGGATGTAGAAAACGAAGGTTTATAGTGATGTGTCTCTAAGTGGGAGATTATTGAGATGTGGAGCCACATCTGGGGGTCGCACGACCGGTCGTGGCCCCTGCTTGACCGGTCGTGAGGTCCGCTCGACCGGTAATGAGCAGTCGTAGACTGGCTTGACTCAAAGTCCAGCGAGCATCAGATTTTTTAGTTCTGAGGTGCTCGACTGGTCGTAGCCCATGCTCAACCGGTCGTGGGGTCCGCTCGACCGGTCGTGCAGTCTGCTCAACCAACCGTGGTTACGCAGATTCGTTTCCGAATTTGATGCGGATTGCGGATTTTTGAGTCGGTTTTCGTAAGGGTGCGAAAGGGACATTGCCTAAACTATGTATAGGTGTCCCTAGGATTTTTCTAATGTGATTGGAAATTATTGGGAAATAATTCTAAGGTGTTGGCAAAGGGTTTTCTATGTACTTCCAAGGGAGAGGTTAGTATTTTGCCTTGTAATCTTCATTTTTCTTCATAGTGAAAGTTTGCATCTGTAGTTTTTTACCCTAGTTTGGGGTTTTTCCACGTATATCTTATCTTGTGGTTTATTTAGATTGCTTTGATCTATTTCTATTTTATATTTCTTCTTGTTTATCGTTTGTGGGTGAGACCGGAGATTGGATCTCGGTTCACTGCGTTGTTGGCGTGCTACGCAACATATTTATGGATGTGTGGTTTATACATGGAGTGCAAGTAAAGAAAGGGTATTATTCTTTTAGAGTATTCCTTGGTACGAGAGTTCATGTACAAAGCTAGAGTGGGAGAGAGGTGAGCTTTGTATTTCTGTTCTCTCTTATTTAATGAAGAAGAAAGCTCCATGTTGCTACCCAATGGATATAGGCATATTGTTAAAGCACATAAATTTCTATGCATCTTGTTTCTTGTTTTCCTTTACCTTTTGGGTTTTGGTTTTGCTCGTTTTCTTTTATTGTCTCACTTTGCCTCATCAATCGGTTCCGGGGTTTTTATCCAACAATTGGCATCAGTGGCAAATGTTAAGAAGCCTTTTAACATAATATCAATGTTGGTGTTTATATTTTAATTACGTTTCAGATGGCTAGATCGAATTCTACCGTATTTCAGTTGCTGAAGTTTAACAAATAAAATACGTGTTGTGGAAACTAAAGATGAACACAATGTTGGTGAATGAAGGTTGTGCAATTGCAAGATAAGGAAAAAAAAAGAAGCTTGCAAAGATAAAATATGAGGTATTTGAAGAGAAAATTTTAATTAGCAATGGCATATCCTCTTCTTGCACTAGCTGATTCATTTTTGTTCAATGCGTCTGATAAAAGCACTACAAAAGGTTTGTAAGAAAAGTTGTGAAACATGTATAAAAGGAAATTAATATAAAAAAGATTTTCTAACAAAACCTATACAACTTGAAGATAAATGATTCGATTTGCAAGAACACTTGAGTGGGTTTAATACCCTGGTTAACAAATTGGTGTTAGTTGATGTAAAGATTAATAATGATAAAAAGGTCACACTTTTACTTTATTTGATGTCAATTTTTGGGATAATTTGATTATAAATCTCAACATTGGTCTAAATCTCAATAAGAAGTTAATCGTGTCAACATTACTTACTGAAGAGTCTAATAGAAAAACATAAGAGAAATCTTTTGGTGATTCCATAATGATCAGGGGAGAGATCTACTAAGAAAAGTACTAGTGAGAGAACATACAAGATTTTAGTTGAAAATGTCATAAAACAAGAAAGTATTAGAATGATGCAGGACATGAAAATTAACTATGATATGCAAGATCTCAGGCCTTAGATCAAACTAATTTAGAAACATTCACATAAAATTTCCACATCCCACACAAAAGTTCAAACATTCAAGCAAGGGGAATCTGTGTAGGTCTAGGCCTACACATGTTAGGGCTGGATCAATAGAAATTATAAGCCAAACGATACTCAAAGGGAGGTAAAACTCTTCCACACATGCATAGTAATCAGTCCTTAATCCAAGAGATTCACCAGTTTCAATTTAGAGAACCCTATAATTAGAAAAGGGGCAAACAAATTGAAAATAATGCAATCTAGGGTAAGAGTTATGGAAAAGAAGTATGAGAGGGATAAAAGGGGCAGAAATTCTAAACCTGGTGACAGTCCATACGAGCGGACAGCAGGCCAGACTTAATGCACGTGTGCAGGGGCCTGGCTGCACATGCGAGGGGCCCCCGAATCCATAAACCGCCTCCTTAGCTCTGGTCGGCCAAGGGAGGGCTTCAAAACCTCTAAATTTTGAGTCGATCCGATGTGCAGTCTGTGCATGGTGTTTTGTCGAAGTTTTAGCTCTCCTGCAAGGCCAGAATCTGGAATTCTGCTATAAAGAGGAAAACTGCTGCAATAAAGAATATATTTGAATCGTAGATGATTGTACAAGATGAGAAGTATGGATGGTAGAAGATGGAGGCAAATCGGGATAGATGTGGCTTCGCACCACGGTAGTTAGCCCTTCAAAGAAAGGAGGGCTTCGTACCTAGTTGGATTTCCACAACTCAAGAGCTTAGAGGAGTAGAAAAATGCAGGAATTTTTTTACTAATCTTTAATGGGAAAAAGAACTACAAGGTGTGCCTATTTATAAGAAAACTCCATACCCCAAAACTCGCTCTATGTGCACAACCTATTACTTGGCGATGAAGTAATAAAAATAATAACTAATCAAAATAATCTAAACCGTTTATAATATTCTAAATAACAATAATGAGCAAAAACTAAAATATGTGACTAATTGACTAGTGGGCCATGATCATGAGAACCCATGATGGGCTTCCCTCCCTAGACGTCGTCATCGAGCCATATCAACGGTGGGGCCCCCCTTCTCCTTGCGTACGTACGTAGGGGGCACCGTGCGTGTGCGTGTGTACGTGCACGTGATGTCCCCATCAACTCTCCTCGGCTGCGAAGATTTCGTCACTAGTGAAACGAAACTCCTGAACGGCTCTAGGATGTCAGGATCAAGTCTTTGAAGCTCCTCCTTAGTGAGCCATATGCTGTCTGACGCTGGGCGTGACTTCTATTTAACCATGTACTTTTGAAACCCGTCGTCCAACATTGATACTGTCTGATGGTCCAGAATATCTTCTATTTCCTCTCTGGTTATAGGAAGGTTAGGTATGGGAGGTAGAGGCTGGGAAGAAAGGTCGAGAAGAGGCCATAGATTAAGGGACAATCTGGGGAATAAGGATGGGTGGCCAAAGGGCTGGACAAAGTGTTGCACCCCAGACTCAGAGATTAGACTCACAAGATTCCCGATCGCTGATTCCAGCGCTGACAGCCTTCGTAGCACCCCATTCTCGGCTCAGCGCCCATTCACTAGGTTCCAATCCTAGAATCTTACAAGGAGGATTTCTATAATATAAGTCTGATTCATAACGAGCATACCCAAGATAATAAGATCATAACCACAGAAAATAACTACAAGAACATTATTATAAAATCCACAAAAAATTAAAACTTTTTACAATACATGGCTTGAAATAAAGAAAGATACAATGATAGGTGATAAAACTCCAAAAGAGATAGCTCCTCAGCAAGCTCTTGCTCCAGCACTTGCTACTGCCTAGCATCACCTCCATGCATTAATCGTGTATAAGCTTATAGAAAGCTTAGAAGGTGGTATAAGTGTGTGTAGGATAGGCGCCAAGGGTTCAATATTAGAGTATGTGGACATGCTGACAAGATCATGAATATCATCAATACTATCAGCCATACCAAGGCTATGCTATATCAAGCATGAATGCTATCAGCCATCACAAGGCTATACAATGCAACATATGAGCACTAAGCGCCATACCAAGGTGATGCAATAAGAGGCATACATAGCCAAATACTATATGCAAGGTGCAATGCAATCATGTCAGTCCTCATATCAAGTCCACATATCAATACAGTTCCTCTCGAGGAAATCACCGGGGTCAAATATATGACATGCTGATTGCCGACTCTCTAGCTGCACAGACCAGCGATCGTAAGTGTGAGACCCGTTTCCCAGTCCGTACTATTTCGTAGGCTTCCGAGGTCCTTCCGATCGAATTTCGGCCCACGATCTGTTATCGGCATTTGCGCGCGATCCTAAGTCGTGTCCTGTATATCGGAATCGGCTCGACTTAAAACTTGTATCCTTGCAACTGCACCGTCACTGCGGTTCCGATGCCGCATCTCGCACGCTGAAGTGATACCCGAGCTAGAAGATGTGGACCCGCATTAAGTTCGAGGAAAATGCTGCGTATTGTAAATCCTTAGAGAATATGTCCCATCAAATGTTAAGTACACACCCATCACTCCCATCACTCACACCCATCCCCAAGTACCATACCCATCTCCAAAAGTCAACTCTCCCCATCACCCATTACTCACTCACCCAACCCTCTCTCTCTTACATCCCATCCTCTCTCTCTCTCTCATTTCAAACTCATTTTCCCAAGCAACCATGGGAGGTGGACGTCCAAGCTCTCCATGAGAAAGAGCTAGATGTGGCCCACCTTCCTACCATCTAATCCCACCCTCCATGATCGATCTCAACCGTTGAAGTCCATCCATTGGAGCTCTAGCATGCATTGGTGGAAGGAAGATGAGATCTAACGGTGGGTGATTTTATGACTTGATTTTGTGATTTAAGGGCCCACTTATGGTGGGTCCCATCTTGATGTATGCTTTAGGGAGGGCCCATAGTGGCGGGGTCCCTCCCCTTCTCATGTTTCTCTATCCATCTTTATTTATTATTTATTTTTTCCTTGTGTGATGTTCCACCTTGATGGATGGTGCTGTGGACCGCACCTATGATGTATCTATTTTATCCAAGCCGCTGTCCATCCAGGGCCTGCTTTGCTGCCCACGATGAGACTCACCTGATGTATGTTCCTTACATCCCAACCATCCAGCAACAAGGCTGGCTGCAATGGGACCCCCAACATATTTTTGTATTCACACCGTTTAGCCGTAGGGATGGTGGGTGTGGGCCCTGATGTGGCGGTCGTTCATGTGGGATGTGGCCCACCTTGATGTGAGATCCACACCGTCCAGCAAATCTAGATGGTGAGTCCCACCTGAGATGTGGATTTCATCCACGCCGTGTATCTACTCTGCTACAGTAGCAGTAGTTGCTGCTGACATCAGTAATATGTGGGACCCACCTCTCTAGTGTGAGATCCATACTGTCTAACAAATCTAGACGGTGAGACCCACCTGAGATGTGGATTTCATCCACGTCGTGCATCTACTCTGCTGTTGTAGCAGCAGTTGCTGCTGACGTCAGAAATATATGGGTCCCACCTCTCTGGTGTGAGATCCACATTGTCCATTGCTGTGAAGACCACCATTATGTATTCGTTTCATCCACACCATCCAGATAGTGCTGGACGGTGCTGGACAATGTCTGGGTGGTGTTGTGGCCACACCGTGATGTATTTGTCTCATCCACACCATCTAGATAGTGCTGGACAGTGTTGGATGGTGCTGTCCAATGTTTGGACAGTGTAGATTTACATAGACAATGTTTGGATGATGTAGATTTACATAGACAATGTTCGGATGGTGCTGATTTATATGGAAATGTTTGGATGGTGCTGATTTACTGGGACAATGTTTGGACAGTGCTGATCATTGTTAGTGGGCCATGTGCCCCATGGAATGATAGTGTATAGTGATACACATGTTACACCTATAACTATTGAAATGATTTTTTTTGGTGTGGTCCAAGCCCACTTGAGACCCATCGGTGCGGCCCATCCATGGGGCCCATCTGTCTTGTATTTGAGGCCCATGGGATAGGGCCCACCTACCTTGTATTTAAGGCCCATATGATGGGGCCCATCTGCTTGAATCTAAGGCCCATGGGCAAGGCCCATTGTGATATATATTAGGCGCATGATGCATGACCCTTTTGATGTATTCGAGGCCCATGAGCAGGGCCCACCTGTTATGTATATGAGGCCCGTTGATGCAGTCCACTTGATGTATATGAGGCTCATTGGTGCGACCCATCTATGAGGCCCATCATGATGTATTTGGCCCATGTGTAGGGCCCACTTGTTTGTATTTTTGGCCCATGTGATGGGGCCCACCTATTTTGTATTTGAAGCCCATATGATGAGGCCTCACTTGATGTATATTGAGGCTTATGGGTTACGGCCCATTATGATGTATATTGAGGCCCATGGGTCGTAGCCCATTATGATGTATTTGAGGACCATGGGTCATGGCCTATAGTGATGTATATTAGGCCCATGTATTCGGCCCATCGTGATGTACATTAGCCCTTGTGTGAGGCCATGGGCCCACTATATGTTTGGCTCTATGTGAGCCACCCCTTAGGACCAATGATGGTTAAATGACCACATTGATGGGTGATGATGGTTAAATGTCCACATTATGACCTTCCCTTAGGCCAATTCCAATTGTCGAGGCTGATTGTTGAGACTGATTTCGATTCCAATTTCGATTGTCAAGGCCAATTCTGATTTCGATTGTCAAGGCCGATTCTGATTATTGATATCGATTCCAATTGTCGAGGCCGATTGTTGAGGCCAATTTTGATTTCGATTATCGAGGTCGATTATTGAGGTTGATTCCGATTGTCGAGTCTGATTTCGATTGTCGAGGTTGATTGTTGTGGCCGATTCCGATTCTGATTGTCAAGGCCGATTGTTGAGGCCGATTCTGATTCCGATTGTCAAGGCCGATTACCGAGGCTGATTATCGAGGCCGATTCCGATTGTCGAGGCTGATTGTTGAGGCCGATTCTGATTATTGAGGCTGATTGTATAGGCTGATTGTCGAGGTCAATTATCGAGACTGATTCCGATTGTCAAGGTTGGATATCGAGGCCGATTGTCGAGGCCCAATGTGATGTATATGTGGCCCGTATTTGAGGCCCATTGTAATATGCATTCGGTCCATGTTTAAGGCCTAATGTAATGTATATGCGGCTCGTATTTGAGGCCTGTTGTGATGTGTATTCAACCCGTGTTTAAGGCCCAATGTGATGTATATGAGGTCTATGTGATAAGACCCATTGTAATGCATTAAGGGCCAGGCGATGGAGCCCATTGTGATGAATGTTAGGCCCATGTGAAAGGCCCATCGTGATATGCATTAAGCTCTTGAGTGAGGCCCATGGTGTTGTATATTTGGCCCTTGTGTGAGGCCATGGGTCCACTATATGTTAGGCTCTATGTGGGCCATTCTTTGGAGGCAATATTGGTTAAATGTCCACATTGTCGAGGTCGATTTCAATGCCGGTTATTGATACTGATTATGAGTATGTGATAGCATAGCATCATGATACATGCCCATATATATCATCTGTATGTTTGTTATGAGATGTGGTTGACCATTGCATATGTCATTGGGCAGGTTATTATAAGACTCCCTGATAGGCGGAGGTTATCTCACATAAGCGCACGGTATGCGCAGGATTGATGCATGACTGGATTGTATGACTCATGTATCTTACATGTGTGTGTTGTGATTACTGTATGCCCTAGCGACATCAGGCCATAGCCTCCACAGGCATACAATGGATGGCTAGATGGGACACCGAAAATCTGTTATTAGCATCGGGCTGCCATAGATGACCCTAGGTGAAAATCCTTAAACCTCCTAGGCCAAGAGACCCCCCAACGTCAAGACCGAGTAGATATATATGAGTGCATGAGGGCCGTATATAAGTAGGCCACATCTCCCACTGTGTCGTGGTCAGTTGGGAGGGGGTGTGGCCTTACCTGCCCGATGGTAGGGGGCATAGTTAGGCTGAGTTTGACCAGCTCGTGAATGGGTCCGCTATTGACGTGGCAGGTAGATATTGGTTAACTACTGGCCAGGCGGATAGTGAGGTCTCTTCCACTTGTATGGTTGTGCATCAAGTGGGCGACGATTGCATGTAGAGTGTACTAGACCCCGGTGATGATCCCAAAGATGTACAGTACTGATTTGTGAAGCAAGAGTTGCATACTCATTCATTCATCCATTCACTATCCACTTGGGCTGGTGGTGCGCAACTATTTGTTACGTGTACTTTCGTAATGGCCAGGATTTCGGTTGGGCCATGCGACTAACCTGAGATCAGGAGTTTACCACATCGAGTCTGACTATCTAAATTAAGTATGACACTGATTTGGATAGAAGTCCCTTGTGATGGACCCCATAACCTATGATACTATGTACTATCATCCCGACTTCACACTCCAGCATGGTCATTCCATTCACACTGCATATTGCATTACATCTGTGGCATATGACATTTTGGGTTACCGTGTTTCTGCATTTATATGGTATAGATACAGCTGATATTTCTGAACTCATCAGGATTATATATTGTGTTGCATCCTCGGCGTCTGATATTTGGCTCTTCATGGGTCCTCATTTGTATAGCTGATTTGTTTACGTACTCTGATATTGTTTGACTCATAGACTTATCAGTGTTTCCATTTACTCTGATATCGTATGATTCATGATCTTACCAGTATTTCTAATATTGTATGATTATGGCATTGTATTGAATACTTGACACTTACCTTATGCACATACTTACACCACCCTCTAAGCTTTCTATAAGCTTTGCACGATAAATGCGTGCAGGTGGCGTTGGTCGCAGCGGCGTTGAGCTTCGATCATGCAGCTATCTTTTGGAGCTTTAATTTTATTTTGACATATGTATTTCCCGTTCAGCATTGTATTCAAAGTTTATATTAGTGGATATGTGATGATGATGTTGCTTTTGTGATTTGGGTAAACTTGTGGTTATGCTTCTTACAAGATAAATATATGTAAGAAAAATCCTCCTTGTAGGGTCCTAAGATCAGAACCTGGCATATGGACGCTGGGAGCCAAGAATGGGGTACTATGGAGGCTGTCGGCACTGGATCTGGCTATCGGGATTCCCTTGAGTCCGATTTCTGGGTTTGGGGCGTGACACTAAGAGACCTCACTACTCACCTATGGACAGCCAATCACCGACAAGGCTCGATGGTAGCAGACCCATTTACGAGCTAGTCAAACTCAACCTAGCTTAAATGCCCTCTCACTCAGGTGGATGAGGCTACACTCCTTTCCAACCGACCATGTTACAGTGGGAGACACGGCCTCAAGGTGTAGGCACCAGCGCTCATATTTTCACTCAGTCGAGACGTTGGAGCATCTCCTGGTACCATGAAGTTTTGAGACTTTCACCTAAGGACATCGTAAGTGCCCATAGTACTTAAAATAATATTTCTGGTGTCCAAATCTGGCCATCCATGTTATGCCTATGGAGGCTACGACCTTGATGAAGCTAGGGCGGATATCTATGCCATACCAATGCAAGATGCATGAGTCATGTCAGTCAACCATGCATCAGTCCTGCACACCCAGCGCTTATGTAAGACAACTCTATAACTTTGGGAGTCCCACAAAATAATCTGCCCAACGGCACAAGTCATGATCAATCATACCATGCTTCAAGCATACATATGATGCACATGGATGAATCATGAAGGTAACCAAGTATGACATGTGACAATGTTGTACTCTCCTTTTACCAAGGTTAAGTCTAGATACTAAGACAATTCCTCAAAATGTGAAAGATACATACTACTAGTGGGGGCTCAATGGTTTGGGGTAGCCCACAAGGTTTAAGTAAATAATACTACGGGCCTAAAGGGTATGAATGGACCTAAACAAGGTCTAAGGTGGACATTCGACCACCAGTAGATAAGAATGTACCTAACAAATGGGCCTAAGGTGGACATTCAACCACCAATGGGCCTAGAAGGGTCTACAATGAGGACATTTAACCACCATTGTCCCCAAGAGGGTGGCCCAACAGAAAACTATCCAAATCAAGGCCCAAGGCCCGAATATCATCATGAAAATACAATGGGCAGCAATAAATACTCATCACAACACATAATTGCCCCTAAGAGAATGGCTCAAGGCCTAGATACAACAACATGGGCCCAAGGGGGCAAGTCATGGCCCAAGGTACACATTATCAGGGGCAAATGGCTCGAACCCATGCATTAAATGGATCTAATGGGTAGCCCACAAGCCCAAAAACACAAGGTCAAGGCCTAAATCATCCATATGGGCCTCACAACATCGGCCCAAGACTTAACAAGGCCTATCCAACATGCTTCAAGGTGAGCCTTGCAAGTCAGCCCATGACTATGATCTAGATGTGGGCATTCAAAGTTCAATCATATAAGTTGGGCTTATAGGTAGCCCATTGGCCCATAATATAAGGAGGTCAGCCCTTACACAATACTGGGCTCATATAATGGACTACTAGCCCATCTGGGTCTATTGGACCATTAAAATATGTTTTATGGATGTCCCACAATATATAACTAGGGATGGGCTCATAAGGCATTAATTAAGCCCAAAAATATTCAGAAATAAACTGATTATGTGTGTACCCAATACTCTCCATTTAGTGGGCCTCAATCCTTAAAATATCCCACAACTTGTATCATACACCCCTTACTACATTGCTGGACTTTCAGCACACACAGCTTCCTAGGCCTGCTGAGGTCTAGAACATGGAAAATTTGGGAGAAAATAAATCTCATAATGGCCCTTAATGATCATAGTGGGCCTCAACATATGGAAGGAGTGGATACAACACCAAAAGGCAAGTAGGCCTGCTGCTAGACTGCAACTCCAGCAGCACCCAGAAACTCCTGGACATCCCAGGTGGGCCTGGGTGTCTTAAGGGCCTGGATGGCGAGCAAATACACATCAAGGTGGGCTCCAAAGGTGGGCGTCTGTAATGCCCCAACTTTTCAGGACCCGATTATATGACCCGTGTCCCAAAAACCTGAGTGTTAACCTTAAAGGATAGTCAAATTCGAGTGTATATTTTTTTCTTTCATCAGAGTAAGCAAATGAGCGTAGTGTAGAGAAATCGATATAAAGGAAAATTTCATTATCATTCAAATATACAAGAAGTTGCCCATAATGACTTATACAAACTAATGTCTCTGAATTTAACAAGTACAAGATTTATAAGAATTTAATACATGAAGAATAGAAAAAAGCATATAAATATAAGTCGCAAGATCACGCAGCTTCTCCAGGAAAATACAGCCATGCATCCCTGTGATCGTACCTTGCTCATCATCAAGTCTGAACATACATATTACTAAAGCCACTTGTACTACCTGTACGGTTGTATATTTGATGGATGAGTGGCCAACTCAGTGTGAATTCCCCTTAAGATTACACACCACCGTATTAGGTAAACATAGTTATAAAACAAAGCATACAAAACAATACATGATGCAGGTCTTGTTAGATGCATAGATGCGTGAATGCAATCATTGCCCCAGGGATGCTCATCCGTGTAGACAGTGGGCCATCACCCATGCAATCATTGAACTTGGGAAACAACATCCAATTGGAATCATCGAACCTAGGAAAAATCATCCAATCAGAATAATACGTGCCATGTATGCATGATTAGCTAAGTCATTATTAGTCCATTTACAATCAACTAATTTAGATAAGCTCAAAGGTCATTATGGGGAGCACATGGTCCAGCGTATGCCGACGGCTGGGGCATAGTGTCCCATTACCACCATCCCCGGCCCATGAGACTACCACCTTAGGATGTTTAATGGTACCCCGTCGACTAGTGGCCAATCATATTACAATATATGGGGCTTACCATCGCATGGTTGCACTATATAAAACATCGAACCCATCTAGGGCAAATACCAAAACAAAACCACGTAGGGCGAGTATCAAAATATGTCACATAGGGCTGATATCAAAACCATACGATAAAGACCATCCTTAAAAACCATTAGGCACAACAACCTTGGATGGTAGGCCCACATCAATGATCCATCTAGACCACCACTCAATAACCACCAAGTCGAAGGTCCATTACGATCACAACTAGTCAAGTTACACCCCAAGTATGGGTGTACATTCATATGTGGGAATTTCCTACCAATGTACCAGTTTAAGTTCTATAAGGAATCCACAAAAGAAATCCACAAGCATGAACAATTATACAGGATAATCATAAAGCATGTAATACAACAATTCAATTTCCACCAGCTAACACATGTGATTATAAAGGGAGATATCAATTATGAATTTAAATAAAAACTATAACTTAAGCTAATGAGAAGATGGAAAGCTCAAGGGGAAGAATCATCACCTCACGATCGAATCGCCACTAGTGTCGCTGAGTGCTTGCGCCCTTAGAATTGTATCCTACCACAAATCATGAACTTGTACAATTAGGTCCAAGTTCTAATCACTACCAAGGGTTTAAGATCATAACCTAGGGTTTAGATTATATATCTTAAGGTTTTAATGTAGAATTTAGGGTTTCTATCCTAGGGTTTAGCCTTAAACTTAGACTTTAGGATTTTAATCCAAAATTATTAATAATACTATTATCATTATTATTGTACAATGGATTGAGTAATATTCCTATTAGGAGTATTAATCTGTCAGTATTGATAATGATGGTTCGTAGATCCACATTTAGATGTACCACATTATCCAATATTCTTATACTGACCAACCATCTTCTAAATAATATGGGTAATAATAATGGAGTATTTACCAGTGAAAATATAATAAGGGCTAATACTAATGATTAGATTAACAAGTATTATGCTAATCCCATAAAGGAAGTCATGAATATTTTCTAATGCTAATATTAATTGTTATTATTAATGAATCCAGATATTAGGATCTATCATGATTTATGACACTCTACAATTAGGCCCAAAGCTCAACTTACTATTTACATTTTAAGTATAGGTATAGGGTTTAGATTAATTAAGTCTAGGATAAGTTATAGGATTTAATATGCCAATTGATTTACGATTATTCACTATACGAATGATATTAATAATCGCAAAACCGTCATTGATACTAGCGATCATTATTAGCTATCATGACAACTTTAATCCTTATGATGATATTATGATATACTAATAATGGTAACGTTGAAAGTAATAGATGAAATACTACTATTTATCTATTGCAACTTTGTTTGTAATAACTAATTTTAGCATAGGTTGTCCATCATTGGTTAATCATATCTAAGGTTAGCAAATCTTAGTAATAAGAGTGTATCAATTATATTAATACAATGAAACATGTCTAGTCTAGAAGGAAAATATTGACTAATTGAGTCAACTCAGTCGAGTTGGAAAGATTACCTGATGATGATTCCTAGCACTAGGATCGGGACAGTGAGCCCCTACATCGTCGATCTGCTGACTGAGTATGATCCCCGATTAATATGGGATTCAGGTCAGCCCTACTTAGTGAGTTGACTCAGTTTGAAACCAGGTTGACTCGATCTTCCCTCTCATTTCTCCTTCTCAACTCTTTCCCTTTTTTTCTTCTTTCTCCCTCTCCCTAGCCTTCCACAAGGCCTGAAATGAACTAAACCCAACTAGCAACTCGCACCAGCGAGTCAGTGGTTGACTAGTCAGATGGCTGGGTCGAGCTCCCAAACTCAACCCATTTCCTTCTTTTTCTCTCATTCTCACTCTTCTTTCTTTCATCTACTAAGTCCAGCAGCCTCGTTGGACGATTTGACTCGTCCTGGCCTGAACTGAACTCGGCAGTGAGTCAGGTCGACTCGGTGCTGTTCAAGGAGCACAGGCAGCAATGCAACAAGGCAGCCCCACTCCCTCGCACTCATTCTCTCTTCCTCCTTCTGTCTATTCCTTTCCTTCTTTCTTGTTCCATCACTGGGAATGCCCAACAACTAGCCTAGACAGGACCAGACCTGCACCTAATCTTGGCAGCGAGTCGTGCTCCTGAGTTCGACCCATTACCAGTGGTTGCACAATGGCTCCCACTACTCTTCCTCCCCTTTCTGTTTCTCTATTGTTCCAGAGATCTGATAGACCCCATGGCTCAAACTGAGCAGCTTCACTGCTCATCCACAACTCGACTGATATTGCAGGAAGGAGGCAGCTCAAACGAGGAAGAAGAAGTTGCCATTAATGGCAGATCTCAAATGAACGCTGCCACCTCCGATCGGCTCCTTTCAGAAGGTCCGTATGGACCCTAGAGAGCTTAAGGATAGGTTTTTTTTTGAAGCTCTAGGACGATTTGGCTGGTGGGTTCGTTGGAGGGGGAAAACAGCTAATTTCTTGGTTGCGGCTGTGAGAATGGAGTACCCTATCTCTTGATCCTTGTGCCCTTTTATGCATCCCCTAACTCTTCCTAGACTGTTGGATCAATAGCAATCGGTCCGAATTTTCTCTGGCCGAAACCGCCTAAGAAAATGGTGGGTAAAAACTGAAACCGTTTACGGTTTCTTTTAACTGTGGGTAGAAAACTTGTGGTTTGAAATGGATGGTTAGGGAAATCCTAAAAGAATGGCTGAGATTGAGAGAGACTGCCTCACACGGATCGCAATAGCTGTCGGTTTCCATTTTTGGAAACATTATCTTTGTAGGTCTTGTTTGGGTCAAAGATGGTGCGCGTGCATACGTGTGCCAACACGTGGAAATGGGTAGGTTTTGATTGGACCTATGCCGTGCACACGATGGACGGATCAAATCGTCCATATGATCTAAGATGATGGCCCATAGTAGGCCTCAAACGGACGTTGACCATCGGCTGGCGCAAACTGGAGAGAGAGAAATCTCTCTTATTTTGAGAGAGCACGGGTCCACCCGCTTTGACTGACCTCTCCGGATCCATGCATGACGCGTGCATGTGTATCCCATGCACATGCAGATGATTATGGGGCCCACGAAGATGTTTGGACGGAATCCACTCCGTCTATTCGGTTCATTCACTCATATAAGGCCATGATCTCAAGAATGGGGCTGATCTAAATCTTAAGTGGGCCATACCCTAAATCAAGGTCTTTAAGCGTTGGTTACGTCGATCTAATGGTCGGATCACCCGAATGTCAACGGTTAAAATAATTTATGGAACCATTTAATTAGAAATTAATGGTTGGGTTATGGATTAAATGATCTAATATATATTTATAATATTAAATAACATTTTTGTAATGTCTTATATTTCATTTCAATTTATTTTTATATTTTCTATTATCAATTATTTATATTTAATTCTCATAGTTCTCTCTTTTGGGGATGTCCTGTATGTTTTTCAAGGATAAATTATTTATTTGTATTTAGATTTATACACACACACACACACACACACACACACACACACAAATATATATGTATATTTCTAAATTGTTCACGTGGGTCACAGCCCGATTAGGACCATTTATTCATTCGTTTTGTTTCCTTATAAGTCCTTGGTTATAAAGATTAAATTCTTTGGGTTTGTAAGTGGGCTAAATTGCATAGTTTTTAATGTTTAATTATCAATTTGTTTAAATTAATGGTTGGATATGAGATGTTGACATTCTGACTATTGAAATTTAGTAATGGGTCGTGGCTTATCAAATGATGGTGAACAATTATAATAGGAACACCCGAGTACTCCAAAGCATGGGGCGTTACAATCTACCCCTCTTAAAGAGAATTTCGCCCCTGAAATTCAGTGCTTTTACTATGGATATGAATGATGACAATCTAGTTTACAATGCATCTAGGCATTTGCTATTTTCCCATAAAGATTGTGTGTTTGTACACATTTATACAACTATTTATAAAAAGTAGGGTTATTACAATCTAACCCCCTTAAAGAAGATCTCATCCTTGAAATTCGATAACTCTCATTACAATTCTTGCCCATCGAAGTTGTAGTACTATCCTAAGGGTGTATCCTATTTCATATATGTCTAAGTGTGAAAACCTAATAAGTTATATACAGATTTACCACGACTCTTAAATTTCCAGTCTATCATATCTATTAAAGGGTTTAGACTCCATTTAAGTATTAGCTAGAGCTAGGGAGTTATTCTAATGCTTGTCAATATTAGGATTCCAAATGACACCTAGCTCTCTATTGTTTAAGGTACGATATAAATTTTATTATTATTATTATTATTTTCAGCGTTCGAGCCAACACAGATAGATGGTTGTAGTGGGTTCGAGCTCGATGCATTGATCACCTGCCTGCAGAACAGAGGATTCTGGTATCCATTCATAATCCTACTAAATCTCGATCCTTTACTTGATCAGGGCATTGAGATCATTGAGACTTGCTAGGACTTAGAATTTAAGTCAAACCGCATACCCATTGCATAAACATGATTACATCAATCCATGACCCCGATTACTCTAAGCTCACGGGAAATATCATTTGACCATTTATTTTCATAACGAACAAGACTATGTGGCCCATTACATTTCCAATGCGCACTCTGATTGTCTAAACACAAAATCTTAGGACCAAGGCTTCTATATGAAATCTAAGTTTGAATTCTTCAAGTTCACCTAGAATTCCAAACCTATTCCCAATATACTTAGCCTATGGTTGAAAATTTACTTAAGATTCTATAAGTTCACCCTGACTAATCTTTACATGCTGATGGGAAATGTTATATCTAAGTAAGAAGACATATTACGGAATTCAAACTACATTCATAGTAAGATTTCTTAAGTTCAGAGAGCATTTATGCTTGATCCCATGTACAATCTAGGGGATAAGAAATTCTTACGAAGTCTAAGTTTGTCTCATTTGCTGACCATCGTGACAATGTTATATCTAGTTAAGAGGTTTTTATTATTATTATTTTTTTATTTTTATTTTTATTTTAAAGAATTGTCAAGTCTATGTTTCTAAGAAAATTGTTCATCAAAAGTCAAGTTCAAGGAATGTTATTCCATCTCATTCGCATCATAGTGGGTATTTGTCCTTCCACGGCACATGAATTTAATCTCTAAGTTCACACGATAATTCTGGTAGATTTCAAGTGAACTAAAGTTTTGTTGCTAAGTTCAATAACCAAAACTAAAATGTTCAAGGGACTTAAGTTCACTTCTAGGTTCTACAATTACCTAATCAATTCTCTAGGGAACCTAACATTTGAGTTCCTACATTCTCATTTCTTCCCAGTTCTAAGGGATTTCTTTGTAGGTTAATATCTAAAGGTTTAACCTAATAGTTTCTGAGGAGGCCTAAAGTATGAAGTCTCTGTGTTTTCAATTTATTATAAGGGAACCTTAGAATAAGTTCAAATATTCGTTCTAATAATATTCAAAATGACTAAAAATATTCAAAAGGGCCTAAGTTCACTTCTAAATTCCACAGTCATCTATACAATTTCCTAGGGGGCTTAAGATCTTGAGTTCCCATATTCTAAATTTCTCCTAACTACAGTGAAAGTTCTCATAAATTCAAATATTTGTTCTAATAATTCTAAGGGAACCTAAGATCTTAGATTTCTACATTTCCAATCATTCTTCCATATATAGGGGAAATTATCCTAAGTTCAATTTCTAATTTCAAAACATCCTAACTTGAGACATTCAAAGCTTGTATAAGATCATTTTCCAAGGCCAAGTTTGTCCAAACTATTCTCTAATACCAACTTGTAACGCCCTGACTTTTCAGGACCCGAGTATATGACCCGTGTCCCAAAAACCTGAGTGTTAACCTTGAAGGATGGGCAAATTCGAGTGTATATTTTTTTCTTTCATCAGAGTAAGCAAATGAGCGTAGTGTGGACAAATCAACATAAAGGAAAATTTCATTATCATTTAAATATACAAGAAGCTGCCCATAATGACTTATACAAACCAAAGTCTCTGAATTTAACAAGTACAAGATTTATAAGAATTTAATACATGAAGAATAGCAAAAAGCATATAAATATAAACCGCAAGATCACGCTGCTCCTCCAGGCAAATACAACCATGCATCCCTATGATCATACCCTACTCATCAAGTCTGAACATACATATTACTAAAGCTAACTGTACTACCTGTACGGTTGTATATTTGATGGATGAGTGGCCAACTTGTACATTTCCCTCAAGATTATACACCACCGCATTAGGTAAGAATAGTTATAAAACAAAGCATACAAAACAATACATGATGTAGGTCTTGTTAGATGCATGGATGCGTGAATGCAATCATCACCCCGGGGATGCTCATCCGTGCGGACAGTGGACCGTCACCCATGCAATCATCGAACCTGGGAAACATCATCTAGTTGGAATCATTAAACCTGGGAAACATCATCCAGTCAGAATAATACGTGCCATGTATGCATGATTAGCCAAGTCATTATTAGTCCATTTACAACCAGCCAATTTAGATAAGCTCAATGGTCACTACGGGGAGCACATGGCCCAGCGTAAGCCGACGGCTCGGGCATAGTGTCCTATTACCACCATCCCCGGCCCATGAGACTACCACCTTAGGATGTTTAATGGTACCCCATCGACTAGTGGCCAATTATATTACAATATATGGGGCTTACCATCGCATGGTTGCACTATATAAAACATCGAACCCATCTAGGGCAAATACCAAAACAAAACCACGTAGGGCGAGTATCAAAATATGCCACATAGGGTTGATATCAAAACCATACGATAAAGACCATCCTTAAAAACCATTGGGCACAACAACCTTGGATGGTAGGCCCACATCAATGATCCATCTAGACCACCACTCAATAACCACCAAGTCGAAGGTCCATTACGATCACAACTAGTCAAGTTACATCCCAAGTATAGGTGTACATTCATATGTGGGAATTTCCTACTAATGTACCAGTTTAAGTTCTATAAGGAATCCATAAAAGAAATCCACAAGCATGAACAATTATACAGGATAATCATAAAGCATGTAATACAACAATTCAATTTCCACCAGCTAACACATGTGATTATACAATGGATTGAGTAATATTCCTATTAGGATCTATCATGATTTATGACACTCTACAATTAGGCCCAAAGCTCAACTTACTATTTACATTTTAAGTATAGGTATAGGGTTTAGATTAATTAAGTCTAGGATAAGTTATAGGATTTAATATGCCAATTGATGTACGATTATTCACTATACTAATGATATTAATAATCACAAATCCGTCATTGATACTAGCGATCATTATTAGCAATCATGACAACTTTAATCCTTATGATGATATTATGATATATTAATAATGGTAACGTTGAAAGTAATAGATGAAATACTACTATTTATCTATTGTAACTTTGTTTGTAATAACTAATTTTAGCATAGGTTGTCCATCATTGGTTAATCATATCTAAGGTTAGCAAATCTTAGTAATAAGAGTGTATCAATTATATTAATACAATGAAACATGTCTAGTCTAGAAGGAAAATATTGACTAATTGAGTCAACTTAGTCAAGTTGGAAAGATTACCTGATGACGATTCCTAGCACTAGGATCGGTTTGAAACCAGGTTGACTCGATCTTCCCTCTCATTTCTCCTTCTCAACTCTTTCCCTTTTTTTCTTCTTCTCCCTCTCCCTAGCCTTTCACAAGGCTTGAAATGAACTAGGCTTGAAATGAACTAAACCTAGCTAGCAACTCGCACCAGCGAGTCAATGGTTGATGACTCGGATGGCTGGGTCGAGCTCCCAAACTCAACCCATTTCCTTCTTTTTCTCTCATTCTCACTCTTCTCTCTTTCATCTACTAAGGCCAGCAGCATCGCTGGACGATCTGATAGACCCCATGGCTCAAACCGAGCAGCTTCATAGCTCATCTACAGCTCGATTAATATTGCAGGAAGGAGGCAGCTCCAACGAGGAAGAAGAAGTTGCCAATAATGGCAGATCTCAAACGAATGTTTCCACCTCTGATCGGCTCCTTTCAAAAGGTCCGTATGGACCCTAGAGAGCTTAAGGATAGGTTTTTTTTTGAAGCTCTAGGATGATTTGGTTGGTGGGTTCGTTGGAGGGGGAAAACAGCTAATTTCTTGGTTGCAGCTATGAGAATGGAGGAGTACCCTATCTCTCGATCCTTGTGCCCTTTTATGCATCCCCTAACTCTTCCTAGACTGTCGGATCAATAGCAATCGGTCCGAATTTTCTCTGGCCGAAACCGCCTAAGAAAATGGTGGGTAAAAACTGAAACCGTTTGCGGTTTCTTTTAACTGTGGGTAGAAAACTTGTGGTTTGAAATGGACGGTTAGGGAAATCTAAAAGAATGGCTGAGATTGAGAGAGACCGCCTCACATGGATCACCCTAAAATTGAATGTCAATGGTTAAAATAATTTATGGAACCATTTAACTAGAAATTAATGGTTGGGTTATGGATTAAATTATCTAATATATATTTATAATATAAAATAACATTTTTGTAATGTCTTATATTTCATTTCAATTTATTTTTATATTTTCTATTATCAATTATTTATATTTAATTCTCATAGTTCTCTCTTTTGGGGATGTCTTGTATGTTTTTCAAGGATAAATTATTTATTTATATTTAGATTTATATATACACACACACACACACACACACACACACATACATACAAATATATGTATATTTCTAAATTGTTCACGTGGGTCACAGCCCGATTAGGACCATTTATTCATTCGTTCTATTTCCTTATAAGTCCTTGGTTATAAAGAATAAATTATTTGGGTTTGTAAGTAGGCCAAATTGCATAGGTTTTAATGTTTAGTTATCAATTTGTTTAAATTAATGGTTTGATATGAGATGTTGGCATTCTGACTATTGAAATTTAGTAATGGGTCATGGCTTATCAAATGATGGTGAACAATTATAATAGGAACACCCGAGTACTCTAAAGCATGGGGCGTTACAACATCCCACTAGGGAACGGTCCACACATTAGTGGACCACACTAGGGAGGACTGCCTGGTGAATCACATACATCAAGGTGGGCAAAATAGTAGGGATGGCCAGCCCATCCTTGGGCATCCTAAGGGTGGGACAGCTGGCCCAAATCAATACCAAGGTGAGTCCCACTCGGGGACGTCCCACCAGGGAATGGTCCCCATCCAAGTGGACCACACACGAGGATGAACGACGGAGTAAAATATACACCATGGTGGGCCACAAGGGTGGTGGATGGCCAGCCCATTGCTGGACGTTCAGCCCAGCTGGATGTCCAGGATAGTGTTGCTGTCCCAGCCCTAGAAAACTCCAAAATCTAATGAACTAGGTGGCCCACATGCACTTGAGGTGGGTCCCCACAAGGTGGGCCACAAGATGGGTGAAGGGGAAGGCCACCATCACACCTAAACACATGCAACAAAAATGGACAACAAGGTCCAAAATAAAAATATACCAGGAACACATTGCTGTCCCTGATTTGAGCACCCCATTAGAGTGGGCCCAAGTCTGCCAAAAATTTAGGAAAATTGTGGCCAACCTCCCTATACATGTATACAATAAGGTGGGGTCCACAAAAGTGGCCCACCATTTTAAAATCAAACTGATATTTATGCTTTTCCATCATGCAGGGTGGCTGGACAGTCCAGAAAATTTGGACTATCCATCCCTATTGGGCCACTCTTTTGGTTGGTCAAACAGAGTTAGATGGAGGTGGAACTTATTATATGTCTAGGTGGGGTCCACACCTCCAGAAATGATCTATCATTGGGGTAAAAACATCCCTCCAAACAATCTAAAAATCCATACCAAAATCATCCAAAAACAGTCTAGAAAGTTTCTAGACAGCAATATATCTTTGAAATAAACTGAGCATAAGTACTAAGAAAAAGGGAAATCACCCCATGAAATTGGTGATATAGTCCACCTTAGTGGGCCCCACAAATATCCAGACCCTTTCCCCTACTCAAAATCCATTGCATGTGCTCATTATGGGGCAAATAGGACACCAACATCCATAGAGTGGACAACCATGGGCGTCCACTCTACTTGGACGGTCTGGATATTTCCAGGCCACAAAGTGGGCGACACACATTAGGAACAAGAGATAAATAAAGGAAATAAAAGAGATTTAGCCACAAGGAAAGGGACTCCGCCATATTAAGGCCCTTCCCTTCATCACACAACACATATCCACTATATCATTGATGTACATGGATCTACACATGCATGGCTCTTTCTATTCAAGATCTAAGGTGGAGATGCCATCTCCACCAAGGATCAAGGGTTTAGATGACCCAAGAATCCTTAAATCTAAGAGAAAAAGACCATGATGGGGTCCATGGAGAATGGCCCCATCCATGGATCATGCATGCAAAAAGGGTGGGCCATTGGTCACACTCATGAAGCCATGAGGACCTCCACCATCATTTGATGGGCCCCACATGCTTCCAAGATGAATGAAGAGGAAGAGCATGTAAAGAAAGCAAAAAAAAAAAATAAAAAAAAATCCAAAAATCTAAACTACAAGAACACCCACCTATCAATGCTTCAAAATACCACCACCAATGGACTCCTCAAGCTTCTATGCACAAGGATCAACGGTCTAGATCTATTGTTGAGGGTTGGATGAATGGGTTTTTTTTGGGTGGAAGGAGGGCTGGATTTCAGCTAAGGGGTGGGACGTCCAAGCTCCATGCAAGAGGGAGAGAGAGAAATGAGGGAGAGAAGAATAGGAAGAATGAGAGAGAAATTGGAAGGATGGAGGGTTTTAGGAAAAACAATGATGAAATTGTTAGAATCTAGAAGCAAATGATAGCTCTTCTCCCCTAGAGAAGAAAAATTGTCAGATTTTTGGCCTACGGTAGAGAAAAAGTGGCATGATTGCCATGAGAGAGAGAGAGGAAAAGTGGCCTATAGAAGACAACTCATTATGGGATAGCTAGCTAAAGACCTATGGCCTTGACTAGCTAGACTAGCTATGAAATCATCAAACATAGAGTGATATCATGTATGGGAATTTGTGTACACCCTAGGTGGGCCCCATAAATCATGATCAAAGGTCTATAACAAGTGCGACCTACATCTTTTAATGTACAACTTGTATTGCCGCACGAGACATGGTGTTGGAACCGCGGCGACGATGCAGTCGCTATGGCGCTAGTCTCAAGTCGATCCAGGTCGGTTTATATGATGAGACTTAAGGGTCATCACAAATACAAACCGTAGGTCGCGGGTCATCAAAATTCAACTGGTAGGACCGCGGGACCTAGCAGAACAAAATAGATACTAAGGTTAAGGGTCTTACAAAAAGTATCAGCGATTTCCTGAAAAGTGATTAGATCCTCTACATTAAATGTGGAACTAATTCCCATGGAAGGTGGAAGATCTACCTCGTACGCATTGAAGCCATTTTGTTTTATAATTTTGAAGGGTCCAGCGCTACGCGCATGTAATTTACGAACGGCCCCCTGAGGATACTACTAGGGCCTAATGCGGACAATCACAGAGTTTCCAATATTGAATTCCTTGAAACGTTTATGCTGGTCTGCAAAAAATTTGTAATGTTCATTGCTAGTAATGATCTTTCGCCTGATTTCTTAATGTAATGAATGAATATGATACGCAAAGGATTCTTCAGACTCTGATGGCCTATGGGACATGATACAGGGACAAGATCAATAGGCTTCCTAGGCTTATAACCAGTAACGACTTCAAAAGGACTTAGACTTGTGGACCTATTGACAGAACTATTGAATGCAAACTCGGTTATAGGTAGTACGATGTCCCATGTCCGAGTGTGCTCTCCTACTAAACATCTGAGCAAACTCCCTAGGCTCCTATTGACCACCTCAGTCTGACCATTAGTTTGAGGGTGGTAAGTAGACAAAAATTGGAGCCTAGTATTCATCATGTGTCATAGTGTCTTCCAAAAGTAACTCATTAATCGCACGTCACGGTCAGACACTGGTTTTTGGTAACCCATGCAGTTTGACGACCTCACTAAAGAAAAGTTGGCAATATGAGATGCGTTTGAGGTCTTAACACAAGGAATGAAGTGGGCCATTTTAGAAAAAATGATCCACGACAACAAATATGGAATCGTGTTTTTGAATAGTCTTGGGGAGTCTAAGTACGAAATCCATACTAATGTCCTGCCAAGGGATGAATGGAACTAGCAAAGGTGTGTATAATCCTATATTTTGTTTCTTTTGCTTTGCCAATTGATAAGTACGACACTGCCCTATAATTCTACCCACGTCTTGCTTGAGGTTTGGCCATTGAAACCTATCTTCCACTAAGGCAATGGTCTTGTCTTGACCGAAATGACCCATGACCCCTCCTGAATGTAACTCCTAGACAAGAAAATCGTGGAGGGAGGTGTGTGGTATGCATAAGCATTCACAACTAAATAAATACTCGTCTAAAATCAAGTACTCACTATTAGCTTCTGACGGACTATCTAACAACGATGTGTACTCACTACTCAGAATAATTTTCTTTGATGCGCTTGAGGCCCATGACTTCGACACTCATGGAATTGAGTAACGCGACTCGATGACTCAACGCATTGCCAGGCTTATTCTCTACACTGGCCTTGTGCTTAAGCACAAAAGTGTACTCTTGAAGGACTTGAACCTACTTGGCGTGTCTAGGGTTTAATTTCTTCAAGAGTTCAGATATCTCAAGGCCTCGTGATATGAGAATAAGACGAATTCTTGTGGCAATAGATAATAATGCCAATGGCGCAGTGATTGCACTACCGCATAGAACTCTGTCAAAGGTGGAATATTTTTTCTTCGCTTCATTTAGTTTCTCACTAAAAAAGGTGACAGGGTACCCTTCCTAATTAAGTACTCCTCTTATGCCAACTCCTGACGTGTCACATGTGACTTCAAAAACTTTTAAAAAATTCAGAAGTCGTGTAACTAGAGCTTCGGTCATCTTTACCTTTATCTCCTTGAAGGCCTTCGAGGCTACCTTTGTCCATTGAAACTCTCCTTTTTTTATATAATCCGTGATGGGAACCATAATGAAACTGAAACCTCGAATGAATTGCCTATAGAAGGTGGCTAAGCCGTGAAAGCTCCGCACCTCAAGAATATTGTGGGGTTCAGGCCAATTGACTATGGTCTTGACCTTCGCATGATCCATCGATATGCCCTCAACTAACACAATAAAGCATGAAAAGATAATACTACTAGACAAAAATGCACACTTCTTTAGGTTGGTGTACAATTTCTCAGCTCTAAGGATCCCACAAACTTGCCTCAACTGATTGAGGTGTTGTTCCTTGGTCATGTTATAAATCAAGATATCATCGAAGTATAAGATCAAGAACTTCCCCATAAAGGGCCTCAACACTTGGGTCATCACACGCATGAAGGTGCTAGGGGCATTAGTTAACCCAAAAGGCCTAATTAGCCACTCGTATAGCCCATATTTCGTCTTGAAGGTCATCTTTCACTCATCACCAGGGCATACACAGATTTGGTGATAACCACTTTTGAGGTCAATCTTTGAGAAGATAGTAACATTGACCATCATATTCAACATGTCATTAAGATGCGGTATGAGAAACCAATACTTGATTGCGATTTTGTTAATAGCCCTCCTATCAACCCACATCCTCCATGTGTCATCCTTCTTAGGTGTAAGAAGGGCAGGCACGACACTCGGGCTCATGCTCTCTCGAATAAAACCCTTCTCTAAGAGTTTATCAATCTACCTCTTCAACTCAGCGTGCTCCTTTAGGTTCATTTTGTAATGCGGGAGGTTTGGTAGAGTCGCCCTAGGGATTAAATCAATGGCATGTTTTATATCCCTCATAGGGGGAAGCTCATTCGGTAGATCAATAGGAAAAACATCATGAAACTCATGCACTACCTGAACGGCCTTAGCGGAAAACTCTACGCTAGCCTCTAGTACACTCTCCCTAGCCACAAGGGTGTATACCATCGAGTCCGCCTCCGTTTCTCGCTCAAAGTCCTTGGCATTTAGAATATGAAGTGGTTTGGACTTGGACTTCGACTCCTTTAATTCTTTTGAACCACTCACACCACTCTATGTGGTGGACTCCTTTCCAATCATGTTCTTAGGTGGTAGTGGATTTAGCTTGACCTTTTTGCCCTTAAACCAAAATGTACACACATTTGAACGACCAAATATGGTAACATCCATATCATAGAGCCACCGTCTACACAGAATGACATGGCCAACATCCATGGGAACAAGATCAGACCAGAGTGTGTCTTTATAAGATCCAAACTAAATAGGAACAAGACAATAGTGTGAAACTAGAATGGAAGTTTTATCAACCCAGGACACTGTATAGGGTTGAGGATGTGCTTTAAGTTTCAAGCCCAAATGACTCACAGTGCTAGTTGATGCCACGTTGGTACAACTACCACTATTTACAATCATCTTACAACCCTTTTCTCCACATTTCACACAAGTATGAAAGATCGTGTTGCGGCGTAGTGTAACACACAATTACGAGGGTCGCAGACTCTTGCGTTCCCTCTTCCTCATCACTAGGGGTCTCTATGGGCTCATATTCTTCCTCTTCATCGTCACTCTCTGGGGGCACTATTTCTACTTGCCCATCAATAAGGAATACTTTAGTGCCCTCTCTCGTGCCGCATGGTGGGCAAAGTGACCAAACTCCTGACACTTAAAATACCTAGTTCTTTACCTTTATCATCCTTGGGCCTGGGTTGAAAATGTTGGAAGGTTTGTTTTGGTACCCAGTGTTAGGTTTAGCCCCAGAGGGTTAGCCTTAGCACTAGGATCGCGAAAGTCAAATTGCCTTCCCACAGATGCCTTGAGGTATTGCTCGACGTCTAACACTACTTGATACAACTATTCAATAGTGTGTATGTCTTTAGCAAGCAACTCTTTCCTAATGTCAGGATGGAGGCCTGTTTTAAAATGAGCAAGGGTAAGTACGAGATCCTTATCAACCTCGCAGCAGGTCAAGTACTCTTCAAACTTCTCAATATAGTCAACAACACTCATGGAACCCTGTCGAAGAGACTACCACTCCTCAATCAACCGTAAGCGATAAGAGAAAGAGAGGTACTTCTTCTTAAGTGTTTCTTTCATTTCTCCTCAATGGACTACTGGGAGTTCTCTCGCTCTTTCTTTCTTTCGCTCTACTGTCGTCCAAAACCTCTTTGCTTGGCTCACAAGCTTCATCTTGGCAAATTGGACTCGACGAGCATCCGACATGTCATACCACTCAAAATAGTAGTCCATATCCGCCAACCAATCTAAAAAGACTTTAGGGTCCAAGTGGCCATCAAACGTCGGGCATTTACTCTAACTCCTTTGAGGAGTTGTGCATTTGGTTCATATTGATCATGATGTCCCTCACGGGGTGGGGGTATGAGTGTGCACCCATGACCAATTCCTTGGCCACCTCCATTCCTTGGTCTAAACTCCAGACCACCTGCCTGAGATTGGGCATCGTCCCCAATGGTGGGGTTTACCCCGAGGGAAGTCTCTAGTTGGGTAACATGTACATTAAATTGTTCAAGGCATTAGTCTATACGCTGTTCCAAGCACCTACCCAAAGACTCAACCTGCTGGGTTAACTTGTTCACTGATTCTTGCAGTTGCTCCATGTTTAATGTAGGGATAGTTGTCAAAAACCACGACCAATACATTTGGGCATACAACTACTAACTCCACCTAAGGACCTTCTACTATGACTATATGCAACTAAATGAGACTAAATGATCCTATGAGACTCTATATCAGGGAAACAACACAATGCTACCAAAATCTAGCAATATAGTTGTTAAAATAAGGGGATAACAGAAAGTTACTTCAATGTGAATTGTTAACTTCTTGATAATAAAATTTCAACAAATAATATTAGGAACTACGGACTTCTAAATAGCTATATATGATGAAACTGGATGCATGATGGACATAAAAAAACTAACCCTAAACATGTAATGCATTCCCTTGTAAGAACCCTAGGCTCTGATACCTAATTTGATGCAGGACATGAAAATTAACTATGATATGCTAGATCTCAGGCCTTAGATCAAACAAATTTAGAAACATTCACACAAAATTTTCACATCCCACACAAAAGTTTAAGCATTTAAGCAAGGGGAATCTGTGCGGGTCCAGGTCTACACATGTTAGGGCTGGATCAATAGAAATTATAAGCCAAATGATACTCAGAGGGAAGTAAAACTCTTCCACACGTGCACAGTAATCAGTCCTTAATCCAAGAGATTCACTAGTTTCAATTCAGAGAACCCCAGGATTAGAAAAGGGGTAAACAAATTGAAAATAATACAATCTAGGATTATGGTTATGAAAAAGAAGTACAAGAGGGATAAAAGAGGTGAAAATTCTGAACCTGGCAACAATCCACAAGCGCGGACAACGGGCTAGACCTGACGCACTATGCAGGGGCCTAGCCGCACATATGAGGGGGTCCTGAATTCGGAAACCGCCTCATTGGCTCTGTTCAGCCAAGGGAGGGCTTCAAAACCTCTGAATTTTAGATCGATCCGATGTATGGTTTGTGCGTGGTGCTCCACCGAAGCTTCAACCCTCCTGGAGGGCCAGAATCTGAAATTCTGCTGTAAAGAGGAAAACTGTTACAATAAAGAATGGATTTGAATCGTAAATGATTGTACAAGATGAGAAGTATGGATGGTAGAAGATGGAAGCGAATCAGGATAGATGTGGCTTCACACCATGGTAGCTAACCATTCGAATAACTCAGAGGAATAGAAAAATGCAGGATTTTTTTTATTAATCTTCAATGAGAAAAAGAACTACAAGGGGTGCCTATTTATAAGAAAATCCTATACCCCAAAACTTGCGCCATGTGCACAACCTATTACTTAGCGATGAAGTAATAAAAAATAAAAACTAACAAAATAATCTAAACCATCCATGATATGCTAAATAACAATAATAAGCAAAACCTAAAATATGAGATTAATTAGACTAGTGGATCACGATCATGAGAACCCATGATGGGCTTTACTTGACTATCGGGCCCACTCCAACGAACCAAAACTCAGTCTTCTAACTAAGAGGCCCTCCCTGGACATCGTCATCAAGCCAGATTGACGGTCGGGCCCTCCTTCTCCTTACGTATGTGCGTAGGGGGGCGGTATGTGTGTGCGTGTGCGTATAATGTCCCCATCATAGAATCGAGAAAAGAATGACTACTTGGGCAAAGAATGACCACTTGTGCAAAAATTGTAAACTTAGAAAAGTAAATAAGAAAACTTCTAAATTCACTATAAAGTATCAGATCGAAAGAGTTTATAAGAAAACCTAATTAGTTGAGAAAGGCGATTCATTTTAGGACGGAAAAGTATTGTCGGTAGTGATTCCAAATTCCATGAGAGTATCTGAACCATCAATGGATTTAAAAATTTGGGCGCTTCATTCCATATGAGTCATGTGATTATTTTTACACATTGATTATGTGATGGCAGCATAGTCTACATGACTGATGATATCGCATTTAAATTATGAGGAGATATTAAAATTACTATATCTGATGATATCATATATATAGTTTCGAAAGTGCAACACATATTTGATCTATGAAAGAGTCTTTTGTCATTAGAAAATTTTGATGAAGATGACTATAAATTTTTTAGTGAAAATGGTTGGTTGAAGATTATAGAAGAAATAATGGACGTGACAAAGGAAGATTTGATGGGTTGATTATATAAACTGATTGGAGAGTGATGCTTTTGTTATGAATGTTGTGACAAACTCTACTATAATTTGACATAGGCGGTTAGGCCACATAAACAACCAAGGACTAAATATGCTTATTGATTGGAATTTACTTTCTAGTTTAAAATATTTTAGTTTATATTTTTTTAAAGACTATTTATTTGAAAGGCTCCATAACATTCATTTAATCTCTTCCTTTGTTAAAAATAAAGATATCTTAAATCTAATTCATTCTGATACTTAGGAGACTTCTATTAAATCCTTAGAATGTTTGAAGTATTTTGTTTCTTTTTATTAACAATTTTTTCATATATATATGGGCTTATATGTTTAGAAGGGGAATTAATAATTTTACTTATTTTATCAAGTTTAAACCATTAGTTGGAAACCACAAGGAAAAGAAAATTAAGTGTTCGAGAATTAACAATGGTAGAGATTACACTTTAAAAGAACTCAAGGTTTGTTTTTTTTTTTACGAGCATGACATTAAGAGTACTACATAGTCATTGGTACTCTATAATAGAATAAAGTTGTTGAATGTATGAACCGTACGCTTATAAATCATGTTATGAGCATGCCCAGCTCGGCTAGGTTCGACTAGTATTTTGGAGCAAAAGTTGTTGGTATGGCCTATACTTGGTGAATTATTCTCCTATAACTGCACTAGATTATAAAATCATTAAAAAGGCATGGTCTAAAAACCTTTAATTATTTATTCCTTCATACTTTTAGTTATGACTCGTATGTGTGGATTTTCAAATAACAAATGACTAAGCTAGATACAAGGTTCAGAAAGTATTTTTTTTTTAAATAACTTTTTAATTATGAAGAGGGAATAAAAGGGGCAAAGATTGTGGAACCCTATCATTTACAAGTTGATGATTAGTTGACATGTCATTTTAAATGAAGATTTGAAGTAGAAAAATAAGGAACTTTCAAGCTCAGAGTAGTGAGAAATAATTGAATTGAAAGTTCAAACAACGTTCAAATTCAGTTTACTAATTTAGAATATTAACAAGTTTATAACATTATCGAAGATAAAATTGATGAGTATGACAACAGTGTTTGACTTCAAGCTTGAGTAGTTAAATGTAAAAATTATCTTTTTGCTTAAGAATCTTAATGAAAATTTTACATCACTTAATCTAAAAGGTTTTATTGAAGAAAATAAGAAGAATCTCCTTTGTCAGTTGAATAAATCACTTTACAGTTTAAAGTAGCCATAGTTTGATTCCTTCATTATGAACTTAAAATTTTAGAAATGTGAGGTAGTACGTTGTTTATATGTTCATAATTATGGTAATAATGGCTTCATTATATTGTTATTGTATGTGAATGACATGTTGATTGTAAGTACTAGTAAAAACATTATTACAATATTAAAAGCTTATTTGGCTATGGAATTCAATATAAATAATTTTTATGCTATTAATAAGATTCTTGGGATGACCGTATTTTGAAACAAGAACAAAATTTTCAGATAACTTAGAAAGTTTATGTCGAGAGAGTTTTATGGCACTTCAATATGCATAATTTTAATATATTCAATACGCCATTTCTTATTAGTTGTAAGTTGTCTAAAAATTGAAATTCTAGCACAAAAGTGAAAAAGACAAGTGTGTTAAGTATTATATTCATGGACAATAAAGATCCTTATATTTTCTATGGCACGCATCAGACTAGACATTACACTAGCAATGGGAATAGTTAATAAGTGTATTACAAATCTGAAGATATACTATTGGATTATTGTAAAGTAGATCATTCGTTACTAGAAGCTTCTACGGTGACTATTTAATATAATAATTAAAATTTAAAGTTAGTTAGGTTCGTAAATGTAGATTATGAAGGAAATCATGAAAATAGAAGATCTATTACATGTTATGTTTTTTCTTTGATTGGTAAGGAGTTAGTTGGATGTCGAGATTGTAGTCGATGGTAGCCTTATCTACTACATAAGAACTATATATGCCAATTACACAAACATGTAAAGAACGTATTTGGTTGAAAATGTTAGTAGAAGAATTAAAAATAAAGCAAAAAGTGGTGGTGACACATTGTGACAGTAAAAACATATCACATTTGACTAAGAATATGATATTTCATACTTAAACTAAGTACATCGTTGTTCAGTATTTCTTTGTTTGTGATGTGGTGGAAGATGAATATATCTCATTATAGAATACGCCAAAAATAATGTAAGACTTTTCTTGGTGTAAATCTTCTATAATGAGATATATTCATCAAACAAAGCATATTAGATATTAGTACGAGGGATAAGTTTACTTGGTGTAGGACTTTTCTTGATCTTAATATTACTTAGTAATTTGTGAAATTTGGGTAGTTGTTATTAGAATTGTTTTTCACACTATTAGATAAACTAATCTATAAGTAGGAAAATGTTGAGGTGATTATATCTAAATGTCTCCTAAGATGAGGCAATTCTCTCCCTCTCTGACTTTTTTTTTTGTGTATAACTATGTACATAAATATGTATAGTGGGTGAAGCCTAATTTTATTAAGTTTTCACATATGCTCTCTATGGTTGTGTGGTCTATATAAGGAGCGTAGGTAGAGAGAGAAAGGGTATTCTTCACTAGAAAAAAGTGAAAAATTATTGGTGCATTTTTATCGACGACTATCACTAACTATTGGTAAAAATTAGAATTACTAGTGGCCATTAAAAAATGTCTCCAATATTATAATGTGACTACCCCTAAAAATCTCTTCATTAACTAAAAAAACCATAAATATTTTTTTAATTTCCCTCTCTCTACCTATATTTCCCTCTTCCTCTCTATCATATCGTTTCTCTCTCCCTCTCTCTCTCCCTTCCTCTCCTTCCCTTTTTGCTCTCTCTCTCTCTCTCTCTCTCTCTCTCTCTCTCTCTTTCGTTCTCTTTGACGCATTGTCCCTTCGTCGGTCTCTCTCCAACAAGTAAAGAAAATATAAGAAAGATGAGAAAATGGAAGGCAATCTCTCGATCTCTCCACTTTCATCTCTCTCTCTCTCTCTCTCTCTCTCTCTCTCTCTTCCCCTTTCGACGGCCGGAATTTAGGCAGTAGCTATGGCAATGGCAGTCCTATCTGCTGTGGTCCATGCCCACCGATATTTGTATGTTAATTGTTTGAAGAAATGCTTCAAAAAAAATTCTTTTTAGATAAAACCACACTATTGGTCCCTTGCTTTAACGAAGAACCTTTCTAATCGATTTCCTATTGATTTCCAAGATGCCTATATGTAGCCTCTGAAATCTTTTAGCTCATTTAGTTTATGTCTTGAGATGCTTTGTCATATGTTTTCTATTGATGAAGGATGTTTATAATTAACATTCATTCATATTCTCTAACATATAGAAATAACTCATTTCGATATTTTCTTCGGCAAGGTATAAAGCCCCGAAACTTTTAATCTATTTGAAGTTTTACGATTTTCTTATGTTCATAATGGATGACATAGCTCACTTAGATTAGCTATTCATGTTTTAGGCTTCTCTAAAGTGTTAAAGATTGTCCTTTTAACTTGCAGCTTACACCTGCCACTTATGACAATGTGTTTAAATGTATTTTTGATTATATTAATCATCTCTTCACGTTGGTTTGTCCAAAAATGCTTTTGTAAATGGCTATTGGTAAGTGTTAAACTGAATTCACTGATTTTCAAATTAATACACTTATGCACTTATGCAGTTTGCACCTTCTTTTTTTTTTTTTTTTTTAAAATTATAGCTTGAGTGTGAATTCTGTAGATGGTGTTGCACCAAAGGCTAAAATGAATAAAAAATGCTCTAGGTGTTTCAGAGCTGCAAAAGATATGACTGATGAGGTAAGCTTTCATTATCTTAAGATCATACATTGGATACACTAGTGAAATTTTATTATGCATTTATATGTTGATTCATGCTAAACGTATACACCTTTCAGGAAACTAAAGAGGAAAGACTAAGATATCTCTCCTAAAAAAAACCTGAAACATCCGACTCAAATATTATTACTCATGGGACTCAATTCATACATGTATTGTCAATTGCCTTACAATACTACATTTACTTGAGGCTGAATCATTCTTTTGGCTAGCAATGTACTAAGGTTCGCCTTCACATTTTTAGAGATATTGTCTCCCTTAGGTTAGATTGGTTCCTCACTTGATGGAATAATCCGTGTTGGTTTTATTCTTTTGAACACTTTTGTTTTTAAGATACTTATCTCTCTCTCTCTCTCTTACTCTTTCAAAATTTATTTATGGAGCTCTACATTAGGTAATTATTTAAAGGTTATATTGTTTTATTCAAATGTTCCTGATGAGGGTGAACACAAAGTAATGTCCCACATCAGGTTGCAATGCAATATTCCTATTTTCAATCCCAACACATGACACTGTATTCATGGGTTGGTGAGTTTGAAACCTTGTCCTAATAGTTTTATCATTTGCCTTTTCTTTTCTTTATAATTACCTTTTCAAATTTTCAAGTCAGAATTGAACATGTGCCTTTGTTATGTGCAGGATGCAGATCTAATTATTTTGTCTTTAGCCACTCATGAGGTTCACTTCTCAATTTTAAGAGAGGTTGGTAGATCTTGTCCTATAATATTTGTAATCTATTTATCAATAAGAAAAAGAAAAGAAAATTGGTAATGCATTTACGATTTGTCAATGAATTATGTGTGGACTCAGAAACTTTGCAAGTCTCTGTACAGGTGATCTCCTTGCCAGGGAAATATGAGAAATGCTTTCTTTATGGTTAAGTTGGACATTTGGAAGCTAAATGTCGAAGTAAGTCTAGTGAGAAAGAGGGGAAAACAAATGAGACGGATGACACCCTAATTCATAAAAGGAAATGCCAAGATGAATTTTGAACGTAAAGACAACCTTTTATTGCCACATTTTGAATTGTTGTCATTCATAGTTTACTCTCCTTTGTGGCATATTTTATTGTGAACTATTTTTTGAAGCATTGTTGGGCGGTTCCTTAACATTTGGGCTTTGCAAGAGTACTTAGCATATGATCTTGAGATACCTGATCCACCATTTGAGATAAACATTGAGCGATTAGTGAATTATTTTGTCTTCTTATGTTTCATTGTTGGCAATGATTTTCTTCTTCACATGCCTACATTGGAAATCAATGAGATTTGTAGCAATAACCTACTTTTATATTATGTTAATAAAGACAATTTCAGCATCTGCCTTGTTCATTCTGCTTTGTTTAACATGTATTTATTCCTTATGTGTTTCTTGTTTACAAAATATTGATCAAAGTTCTTATTGTTATTACTTATTTTTGTCACTTATTATAGTAGTTAAATGATTAAACATTTCATACTCAACCTAAAATTTTGCCACCTTTATGTTATAAATGCTTGTAGTTACTAGTTTTGATAAAAACTCTTTTGGTCTCAAGGTGCAATAAATTTATTGATGTTTGTTTATAAAAAGGAGTTTGTAGCTATAGGTGGCTATCTTACTGATGCCAGTGAGGTAATCTCACTTCTGATTACATTTTACTAAGTTTATGCAAAACTTAATATTGTTTTTCCTCCCTTTAAGAAGGCAACAAAAACTTTATTAAAACAAAAGCATTAGAGAACACTCATCTTTAGAGATAAAGAAGGGCATGAGCTTTTTATCCATTGTATGCTTACTTCTTTTGAAACATTTCTAATAGTTATTGTGGACATGGTTATGGGCATTGAGAGAGCTTTGAAATGAGTTGTTAATCTCTCTAAAGGGCGAACAACACTAATAGTCCAACGTCTGCATGCATCCAATAAATGGTGAGACTATGCTATCTTTTGAGCCCAAAATTTCCTTGATTTTGTATTTATCTTCTCCACAGTTCCATTGCCTCTTTCAACTTCATTTCTAATCCTTCAATCATTGTTAACCATTTATTACCTACGTTTAACAAGCTGCCAACACTTTTCTACAAGATTTTTTCAAACTTTTCTTGCACCTCTGGGACCTCTCTCTCTCTCTTTTTTTTTTTTTTTTGTTAAAGGTTTCTTTCAGTATCAATATTGAAATTTTATATATTTATGATTGTTTGACTATTACTTGATTGCCTTTGACTAGTTCGACTAGTCATGTTGTTGAACTTGTGAAAAATTTCCTTCCCTCCATTGTCATGCCCCAAACTCGGGGACCAGGCTTGCTAAATTCCTGGCTGTCGAATTTGGAGCCAATAGGCTCTGTGGTACCCCAATTTTGGCATGTAATCTATTTATAGGAAAATATACCATCCAAACGTTCTCAATAATCTAATTACATGTAATTAGATTCTCACTTAATGACTTTACAAACATCCAAATGACCCCTTAGGAAACTAGCAACTCAAAAACCCTTATTAGATACCCCTTCACCGTAAATCCATAAAACAACCTTATAACTTAATCTAAAATGACACAAAGGCTCCTATAGGACCATCCCAACGTACATGCCAAGCCAGAGCATGAAATTCCATGCCAACAAAAATTTAATTAACATTAACACCTTTGTGGCATATTAGGGTCCACAGATGACACTAGGGATCATTGCTCTCGCATATAGAAAATGCGAGTAGTTAGGTAGCGAAAATTGGTTGTGTAAATTATTTTTTATACTGGATGCTCAAATTGCTTTTTACCCCCGAGTCTCAATGAAATTACAAGTTTTAGCATACCCCCAACCTATTAATAGGTCTCATGTGTCCAATAACTAATGAACATGAGTCACATGGCACTTTTACCTCTTCTCACCATTTACAAAAGTGTCACTAGCCTATTTATAAATATCCCATACCCTTTCTCATTTCAAGCATCCTTGATTGTTTATAAGAGGGGGGGAGCATCCAATAATTCTCTACTAAGGGGAGAGAGAGAGAGAGAGTGTAAGGCCTGACCCGAGTGCATGTGTGTGTATGAGTGTGCATTTCATTTCTCTCATTCCCGCGGTCCTACCGGCCGAATCCCGGGGACCCGCGACCCCCGTATAGTGTTTGCGGTCATCCCTAAGTCCGGTAGTGGAGACCCGACTTGGATCGACCCAAACTTATGCCATCTTGTTCGCATCGTTGTTGCGGTTCCGATGCCGCGTCTTATGCGTCCATCCGATGTGAGGATCATAAGTTGTGTACATTTTATTTCTAGCCTTTGTTCTTGATCATGTGGCCCACCTAGTGTGGAGAGCACATTTTTCAAGGTGGCCCACTCCCTCTTGTGCAATTTTCAATACACACTGCCCAACATCACCCAAAATTTCATAATCTACACTACCCACCACCCAACCACCACCCACTCCTACTCTATAGCCACCATTTAGCCCTAGCCATGATGAGATTTCTCTATCCCATACACTCTTTTTCTAGAAAGAAATTATGAAAATTTTCTTTCCAAGCCACCATTTCATGATGAGATTCCTACAACTATCTATCTCTCTCCTCTCTCCCTCTCATTTCTCCCTTCTCATTTCCTTCTTCCCACTTGAGAGAGAGGTGGGACATCCACACACTCCAGCCCCTTCCCCTCCTCTCTCTCATGATCCATCCATCCAAATTCCATCTCATCTATCTATCTTGGTTAGAGCATTTGGAGCTTGGTGATCCAAGTTTGGTGAAGATCTTTTAGGTGGGTACTTTTCTAATGTACATATTTCTTGTTCCATAGCTTAGATCTTTTCTCTTCTTGTTTTGGAAAGTGTAGGACCCACCAATTAATGGTGGAGATCCTACACCATCCCTTGGATATGGCCAAATGATCCATCTTATGCATGCATGTCCATACATGGGGTTTCTCCTTGATGGACCCCATCATGGAGGTTTCTTCTGATTCCATAACATGATGGGTCATCTAGACCCTTGCATCATGGTTGGGATGGCATCTCAGCCATTCATCTTAAATGTAGATCATGCATGATGATGATCCATGGTGTAATATAGATGTAAATGCATTGTATGGGTGTGATTGTGTTGGGGAAGGCTCAATAGTGACGGAGTTTTCTCCTAATGGCTGGAATTTCTTCCTCTTCTTCCACCTTTCTTATAATTTTTTGATGATGTGTGTGGTCCACTTGGTGGGCCTGGAGAGTCCAGAAAAGTCCAGCTAGGGTGGGACGCCCATACCTACTTACACTATGGTTGGGTGTCCCATTTGCTGACCTTTATTGATACATGCAAGTGTGGTAACCCAGGGATTTGTTTTGGAAATTTGTAGGGCCCACTAGGGTTGGCCATAACACCTATTTCTTGGAGTATTTCACTTTTTATTTAACTTATATAATTAAATTTATCCAAGTACATGTTGTTGTCCAGAATTTTCTAGACAGTTTTTGGTTGATTTTGGACTAGATTTTGGGACTGTTTGGGGGACCTTTCTTACCCACCTTAATGTCCCCCAAATTTGAGCCCCATCTGACCTTGATTGAGGTCCCAAAGGTGTGGCCCAAGTGAGGTGGACAGTCTGGATTTTTTGCACTGTTCTAGCAAAATGATAGTTTGAAAATCCTAAATTATAAAATAATTGTTGCATAAGTGGGCCACTTGTGTGGACCCCACCCTATGGTATACATATGAGGGGACATAAAACTATTTTTTCCCAAATTTTGGAGGCCTTTAGTCCACGCCATTGGGAGCTCAGATCAAGGCCAGCCAAAAATCTGCACTAACCAGATTTTTGGGCAAGCAGTTTTCTTTAATTTTAAATAAATACTTTCCTATTTAAAAAAAATCTGAAACTTTTCCAGGGGGTGGCCCACCCATAACAGGACCGAGTTACCAAATATCGGGGCCAACGGACCCCTGAGCAATTGTTGGTGAGGGTTGGACTAGCCCACCAGGCTGGACGCCCAAGGGTAGGACGTCCAGCATGAGCTAGCCGTCCACCCTCTGTTAGGCCCACCTTGATGTGTTTTGTATCCACATTGTTCATCCTACTTGTGATCCACGTGGGACGTGGCCCACTCCCCTTTGGGATGTCCACATATGGGACCCACTATGATGTTTATTGGAGCAGCTATCCATGGTCCCATGGACTGCCCAGGTAAGGACCGTTGGGCCCATTGGGCTATTGCTGGACGTCCAGTCCAGTAGCATGGCCCACCTGATTTAAGTGTTTTGAGCACTCCATTAATCTGGTGAGGCCCACAGGGATGTGTGTGGGTCATCGGTAAACTATGATTTTATAAATTGATTTTTATTACTGGACTCCAGCAGGCCCAGAAGATAGGTGGGCTGGAATTCCAGCAATAGGCCTAAACTGGCTGCCCTTAATGGCATGTTTTAAGGCAGCATGGCCCACCAGATTTAACAGTGTTATATGCACATATCTTGCCATTTTCCCTGAAGAGCCTTTGGGCTTAATTAGTGCACATTCAAGGCCCATCCTAGTTGGGTTTCTATTGGATTAATGTTCATAGTTAATTGTTGGATTTTCTAGGCCCATTTGTCCTGGAACTTTCTAGATAGGACCCTTGACCTTTGGGCCTATATTTTTCCACTTATTGTGATAGGTTTGTGGACTATAATATGCTAGTAGTTGGGCCCTTAGTTGCCCTCCAAAAATAAGCTAGTACTTGGGCCAAGTTAGGAGGCCTAACTTACTTGAATTAAGTATAAGAAATTGCCCTTATGGTTGGATTACCGGGCTACCCATTAGGCCCACCACAATATGTGGGTTTATGACTTTTATGGTTGGGCCCAAATCTTACTTGAGGGCCCACCATATTGCCTCTGTGTTGGGCTTAGTGTATAGTCCACTAGGCCATGGATTGTTTAGGCCTTGGGCCTTGTTTCATATTCGAGTAGTGGCGGGCTACCTTTTTCGGACCCAGTTGAGGTTAGATGTCCTCCTTGGTGGCCCTAAGGTAGGCCCATGGCTTGCTATAGGTGGTTTAAGGTCCACTATAGGCCCTCGTTAGGACTGCTTATTCCTTTAGGCTTATATATTATCCTCAGCTTTGTGGACTACCCCAAGTTATTGGGTCCCCACTAGAGGATTGTTCGTTAAATTAATTGTCTAAGTGCCTAAATTTAATTCCCTCCTTGGGAAGGAGGAGTATGTTCTAAGTCATCTTTGCCATATGCTGCACCCTCATAACCCATATGCATCATAGTGTGTTGGATTTCATTTGTGCGTGGTCATTGGGTTGATATGATAGAGGGATGGAGTTTCCCCTCTTATGTACATGAGTGCTTGGAGATAGTGCATGATTAGTATGCGTGACTCATGCATCAGGCATCGCATCTCATAGATATTATCGCCCTTGCTTCACCAGGGCCTTGCCCCTGACTGGTACATTCGTGGATGGGTGTATGTGGACATTGAAAATATATTGTTTGAGCATTTAGGGTACATAGGATATCCTTAGGTGAAAGCCCCTAAACCTTCAAGGTACCTGGAAGACGCCTCAATGCCGTGACCGAGTGGAATTTATGAGCGCCCAAGTGCCTTACACCGTTAAGCCTCATCTCCCGCTGTCATGTAGTCGGTTGAGATGGGATGTGGCCTTATCCGCCTGAGTAAGTGGGCATTACTAGTTGAGTCTGACCAGCTCGTGAATGGGTCCTCTACCGCCATGCCTTGCTGGTGATTGGTTGTCCACAGGTGGGTAGTGAGGTCTTTTACGCTCGTTTGACTGTGTGAGTCTGTAGAGAAGCAGTCATCCTGTAGTGCATTAGACCCCGGTGATATTCCTTATGATGGAATTGTATTAGATATGTGGACTGCTTACGAGCATTGGCATTACTTTGCATTGCACTAGTATCGGCTGTATAAGCCTTATTGCATTGCATAGCCTTGGTATGGCTTCCTACATTCATGACTTGACCTTGGTAAGGCTAGTGATATTGGCATTGATCATGTTTCCCTTCTGCATCCCCTATTATTTTTCTATGCACCGTTATCACACACCTACACCACCCTCTAAGCTTTCCATAAGCTTATGCACGATTGATGCGTGGAGGAGATCTTAGGTCGGTGTCGTAGCGGTAGAGCTTATATAGGAGTTGAACCGAGGACCCCAGTGTTGTAGAACTTTCCTTCTTTCTTCTATTACCTTATATATTTCCTTTCAGCCTTGTACTTAAAAAGTTCAAATCCATAGTGGATTTTGCTGTGTTCCTTTGCTATTTCTAAGATTTACTTGCTGTGATCTTGGGTATGCTCTTATCGGAATGGATATATGATTATGAAAATTCTCCTTTTAGGATCACAATATCGGAATCTGTTTCAGGAGCCAAGAATGGGGTACTAAAGAGGCTGTTGCAGTTAGAACTGGCTATCGGATTCCTTGTGAGTCTGGTTACCGAGTCTGGGGCATGAGAGAGAGAGAGAGAGAGAGAGAGAGAGAGAGAGAGATAAGTGAGCATTCATCCAATCCAAATCATCAACTCCATCTCAACCATCTAGCCTAACATATACATTAATTCAAGCCATCACAACGGTTCAAGTTTATTAGAGTAAGATCAAGATTTGAGATCTATTATAATCTTTTCTTAGGAGTGTCATAACTCTCATTTCTATTATCAAACCTCCCACGTGAACAAGCGGCATTCCTACCTTTTATTTACTTTGCTTTTCTTTACATATTGTGTATCTCCCTTGTCACTCCTGAAAAATTAGCACCTACGTACGAAAAGTCCGATCCTGAGTCCCCGGGTGTGAATGTAACGCCTCAGATTTCGAGGGTCGAGCAAAGCTCAACTCTTGAGATCCAACTTATCACTTATGCAACATAGATAATGATGTTTAAATGTTGTCCATATTAGTGCATTAAACATGAGAGGGATTATACCAAATCAACATATCATATTTTAGAGTTAATATAGTTAACAAGCGGAAGACTGAGATAAATATATAAAGTGTGTACGTGTTTCACAACCTCTAGCATGAGTATATTACCAGGCTAAATATATACATGTTTTGTCTCAAAATATACAAAATGTCAAAACGTAAATGTCCGACTAATCCATATAACCCTGTGATCTCGTCGAATCAGTACAAGGTCTACATAGACCTGCCTGATAGTTGAACGTAGGAGAATTCTTCCTCCTCGTCCACGAAGTCCATCTCAGCTGCATAGACTCCGTCATCACTTGCATCTAAACCAGAGTCTGGTGGTGTTTTAAAACACCGTCCCAGGGTGGGAGTGAGTGATCAACTCAATGGTACTATAAGGCAAAGATTAACATGTTATCAATTCAATCAAGTAGTAATGATAAAGCAGTACAACAATCATTCCCTAACTACTCTTGTTAATGCAGGGATGATATGCAGTAATGATGTATGCCCTCGCACAAAGCTCCCTTAAGCGACTTCATCAACCATTCGCACATGGCAAACTCCCTAAACGTGCACTTCCTCACCAAAGCACATGCAATGCGGTGCATGGTCATGTTAGCTAAGTACTTAATTAGGCTTATTCATACAGCAGATTTGGGAAGCTATGGTACCTCCCTTTATATCATTTATCCAAACCGAGGGATCCATCTAGGGTCATCAATCCTAGTTAACCACATACGATAGGCAAGTTGTAGGGCATCACCCCTAATGAAATGCAGTGGATAGGTAAATTCAAGAGTTTATACTCAAGGTCACTACAGGGAGGCTCGTCACCTCAGCATAGGCCGACAACTTAAATATGGTGTCCCATAGCACCATATTCGGCTCACGAGTTTGGGGTGCTCACTGGTCACTACGGGGAGGCTTGTCACATTAAGTAACTCAACAAATCTGAGTTGCACGGTGATTGTCGACAGTGGTTAGGCCACAAGGGGTGATTATGCACTCCATGTTGATCAAGTCTATGTGTGCTTGTACTAATCGAACTTGCTAAATAAATCGATTGGCCTATTGTGTGTTTACCATGTATGGACATTAGTGCTTAAATCTAAGGTACCACTTACCAATGTAAAGGCCCGCTTCAACCATGGTACCACGATCCGCAAAGACTCATGAGCTAGGCATGGTGGTATGGGACACCGTGGTTGAGCTGTCGGCCTACGTTGGGGTGACGAGTCTACCCATAGTGACCAGTGAGCAACCCAAACTCGTGAGCCGAATATGGTGGTATGGGACACCATATTCGAGCTGTCGGCCTACGCTGAGGTGACAAGCCTCCCCGTAGTGACCTCGAGTATAAACTCTTGAATTTGCCTATCCACTGCTTTTCATTAGGGGTGATGCCCTACAACTTCCCTATCGTAGGTGGTTAACTAGGATTGATGATCCTAGATGGATCCCTTAGTTTGGGTAAATGATATAAAGGGAGGTACTTTAGCTTTCCAAATCTGCTGTATGAATAAGCCTAATTAAGTACTTAGCTAACACGAACATGCACCGCATTGCATGTGCTTTGGCGAGGAAGTGCACGTTTAGGGAGTTTTCCATACGTGAATAGTTGATGAAGTCACTTGAGAGAGCTTTGTGCGATGACATACATCATTACTGCATAACATCCTTGCATTAACAAGAGTAGTTAGGGAATGATTGTTGTACTGCTTTATCATTACTGCTTGATTGAATTGATAACATGTTAACCTTTTCCTTATAATACCACTGAGTTGATCACTCACTCCCACCTTGGGACAGTGTTTTAAAACACCAACTAGACTCTGGTTTAGATGCAGGTGATGATGGAGTCTATGCAGCTGAGCCGGACTTCATGGACGAGGAGCAAGAATTCTCCTACGTTCAGCTATCAAGCGGTTCTACGTAGACCTTGTATTGATTCGATGGGATCACAAGGTTATATGGATTAGTTGGACATTTACATTTTGACATTTTGTATATTTTGAGACAAAACATGTATATATTCAGCCTGGTAATATACTCATACTCTGGAGGTTATGAAACACATACATACTTTATATATTTATCTCAGTCTTTCGCTTACTAACTATATTAACTTTGGAGTATGATATGCTGATTTGGTATAATCCCTCTCATGTTTAATGCACTAATATGGATAACATTTAAACATCATTATATATCTTGCATAAGTGATGTGTTGGATCTCAGGAGTTGAGCTTTGCTCAACCCTAAAAATTCGGGGCGTTACAAGTTGGTATCAGAGCATGATTTGGATTAAATTGGACCTGGGTTATGATCATTTGGAATATAGAAATGATCATAGGATCCCAAGTTTTACCAATGGGTGAAACAAAATGCAGTAGGTTAGTTCCCAATGAATACATGAGGGACTTGGATCATGTGCGGTGATCCAAATCACCTCTGGGCCATCGATCGACGGGTTTGAACAAAAATTCGGTGAATCCCACACTTGAAATAAACCAAAAAGCATGAATACACACTTGTTGGATCGAGAAAACACATGACAAGGGCATGAGGGCCTAAATCACAATTTTTGGTGGGGCCCAGGGGGTCCCCCACACGTGTATAACACCCCGGGAGGGGGTGGCCACCGCCGGCGACCCCAGAGGGGCGCGGCGGCACCGCCCGACCAGTGGCGCACTGCCTGGCTCCACAGCGGGCCGCTGTGGCACCGTGCTGCCTGCGGTGCGCCGACCATCGTCCAGCCATGTGGGGCCCTCCACGTGTGGGCCACCCAATAAACCCCTTTTCCTCTCCCCTTTTACACATTTCACCCAAAATTCACCCCTCCAACCCTCTAAACCTTCCAAAATACCATTTCTCTTTCATATCCACTCTCCCATACACTCAATCCTCCTTCTTCCATATTTTGCACCCATCTACCACCATTCTCTTAAATTTACCTCTTACTACTTTCTATCTTCCCTATTTCCCCTCATTTGAGCACAAAAACCTACATCCTTGTGTCTTATAACTCTTAAACTTCCCAAACCCACCTCATTCTCCTAGCTTTCCACTTACATGGCTCTCTTTGAGCTAGTTACTGCCATATTCTCGCTCTCAACGCTCCTTTCCCTTGTGGGAAAGAGAAGAGCGATCCCGGATGAGGCTGGGCCAAGCTGTCCTAGCTGCTCGAGGAAGAAGGCGAGCGCCGAGGCTATCATAAGCGCCGAGAGAGAGCGAAGAATGAAAAGGGATCTCGATCCTCAAATCCCGCTCGAAAGATCTTTGCTGGCGAGCACCGGACTTGGTAAGTTTCGTGACCGCAAAGTCAGATTTGAAGCTCATGTTGATGAAAAGCTGTTTGGGCTATATCTGATTATTAACCTTCTGTTGGAAACCAGATGGGGTCCCATGTTTGAAGGCAAGGCTCAAGCAAGTGAAGGCACCATCCGAGCCTTCTATGCCCACATACGAAACCTAACGTTGGAGCCTTTTCAGTTTACCACCCCATTGGGGAGGCAGGAAGCCATAGTCAACGTAGATGTGATGGCCCTATAATGGGAATTGAACGTGGTATAGTACATGCTAGTGCATCTCATCTCACTAGTCGACGAGAGAGAGAACGCCGTGCACGTTTCCTTTATGGCCGACTAGCTCATTGGAGGTGAGACAATAGCCTCTCATCGACTAAAATGACGGAAGACTTCCACCTACTCCACCACATATGCACGTATAAGGTTTATCCTAGGTGGAGTAACTGTACAGAATGCACTCGTTTGATGGTGGACTTCATGTATAGAGTTGGACTGGGAGACAAGTTGTGCCTGCGTACCTTCGCCTTATCTCAGATAATCATAACTGCACGCTCTACTCGGGGAGATGCATCACTCCCATTTGGCTGACTTATTTGCAAGATTGCTCATAACTTTAGTTTCAGACTAAATATGGATAATCTTGCGCCCATCCACTTCATCAGTGAGACCACACTCAACAATATGGGAATTGGCCCTAGGCAATGCCAAGCCCGACTTGATGAGTATGAGGATGAGATAGAGGAAGAGAGTGAAGAGGAAGAAGGAAGTGAAGATGAAGAAGGAAATGAAACAGGAGAAGGCAGTGAGGAAGAAGACAGTGAGGAAGGAAGCAGTGGGGATGAAGAAAGAAGTGAGGAGGAAGAGCAGGAAGAGGTAGGGGAGGCCAAAGACTCCGATGGGGGACCTCCTACTGCTACTCGTGAGGACCGCCATGATCAGGCCGCCATAGAAGCCTGCATGACCAAGATTGAAGAGAACCAGGCCGCCCTGAGACAGGAGGTCAAGGATAATCATGCTCACCTAAAACAGAAATTCAAGAGAATGTCTCGCACTCTGAAGACTCTCATCTACTGTATGCAGGAGAAGGGTGCGGCTCCACCTTCACTAGAGTCAGAGGACTAGTTATGTATTATAGTTGTCTTCTGGTTTTCTTTATTTCTTGTTTTTGCTTTGTAATAGCGTTGGTAGACTTAGTTAAATGTTAGAGTGGTTGGTGTTAAAATTTTTGTTAAATTAGCTCATATGCATTCTCTGTCATGATTCATGTAATACTACATCTCATGTATTGTGACAATTTTGGTTAAATGAAATGGGTGAAGATTCTTTTAATTTAGAATGTGTGGATTGTGTGGACAGGATGGATAATATCATCCTAAATTTTACACATGTTGCACCCTATGTTGTATATAGGGAATGCCTCCAAAAATCACTCAGAATATGACACGTCTCGCTCTTGGCAGATCGATTGACGGGACACCTCCCTTAAACGATAGCCATACGGACCCCAGTTAGGCCCGAATATCGAGACAATGCCAAATTCACAGCCGGTCACTAGCCCCACCAATGGGCCAACACCTAGTGCACCACCAGTTCTAGGATAGAACCGTGCATCTACATTGACGCCACATATGCCTCAGGCTGCTTCTCCTCCTGATAGGTTGGAGCAGATGATGCTCCCAATGCAGCAGCAACAACAGTTTTTGGCCACTATTGCGGGGGTCATTGCCTAAAACATGAACATGGTCCTGCCTGTACCACCTCTGTAGCCTACTGGAACGATGGATATGAGTGGCCTATTTGAGCACTTTTAGCGCTTCCGTCCTCCTACTTGTGCAGGTACTCACTGACCCGAGGAGGTAGAATATTGGTTGGATCGTATATCCAAGATGCTAAAGCCACTGCACTGTACTGAGGCAGAGCAAGTGGAGCTTGTGACCTATATGTTTGAGAATGAGGCTAGTCTTTGGTGGGACAACATCCTACGAACCGTTCCCATAGGATACGTGTGGACATTGGACGCATTTGAAATATGTTTTTGTAGAAAGTATTTCCCCCACACTTACCGTAATGAAAAGGAGGGTGAATTTCTCCACCTTCAACAGGGAGGGATGATCATTGCTGAATACAAGAATCGCTTTACGAAGCTGACCAAATATGCTCCACTGATCCTAGTAGACGAGCCGATGAGAATGCGGCAATTTTCAAAGGGTCTGCGGCCTGATATCTGCACTAAGATGTGTTGCGCTAGCATTCCCAACTATGCTGAGCTAGTGAACATGTGTAACGCCCTGAAATTCGGGGGTCGAGCATAACTCAGCTCCTGAGTTTCAAAACATCACTTATGCAACATATTTAATGATGGATGTATGTTGTCTGTAAGAGTACATAAAACATGGAATAGATTAAGCCAAACTGCAAACATAATTCAGGGATAAGTGAAAGACGCAAGCGGAAGACTTAAAGAAACATATGTGTACATGTGTAAGTCCCCGAAATACGTATACATGCCAGGTCATAATACAAGTGTTTATCTCAAAAATACAAGAATCAAAATAAAATTATCTATTCCAAAAGAAAACCCAGAATCCCCGCATATTAGAACATGGCTCACATGAACCTGCCTGCGAACTGCATAAAAGAAAATGCGGCCTCATCATCCTCGAACTCCTGCTCTGCCTCAGGGGTCACATCAACATCTGCATCTAAGACAGAGTCTGGTTGGTGTTGAAACACCACCCCAGAACGTGGGAGTGAGTGATCAACTCAGTCGAACAATAAAGCAAAGGTTAACATGTTATCAATTCAATCAAGCAGTAATGATAAAGCAGAACAATCAAACATGTCTTAATTACTCTTGTTAGTGCAAGGATGTATGTATAAATGATGCATGCCCTCGCCTTACTCCCTCAGCGTCTTCATCTTACGTTACGCATGACAACCTCCCGCAGTGCCAACGACTTCCACGCACATGCAATGCGGTGCATGAACATTATTACCAAGTTGTTATTAGTCCTTTTCATACAGCAGGATTGGGAAGCTAAGGTACCTTCCTCATATCAATTTTCACACAGTGATCCATTCTAGGGTCGTCAGTCCTAGGCCATCTCATACGATCATATGGTTTTAGGTCACTGCAAAGGGCTCGTCACCAATCAATGCACGCCTATCATACCTTCATTACTACTCTAAGGCTTGTCGCCTTAATGCAGTATCCAGGTATGCTCGAGGTCACTACAAAGGGTTCGTCACCAATCAATGTAGGCCGACAGTACGAATATAGTGTCCCATACCACCATAATCGGCTCACGAGTCTGGTGTGCCCACTGGTCACTACGGGGAGGCTCATCACCCCAGCGTAGGCCGACAGCTCGACCACGGTGTCCCATACCACCATGTCCGGCTCATGAGTCTTAGCGAATCAAGGTACAACGGTTAACAGGATTTCATCGGTAAGTTTGGTACCCTAGATTCAAATAATAGCGTCCATACATGGTGAACATACATCAGACAATTGGGTTATTTGACAAACTCGACTAGCACGAGCGCACGTTAGGTTGAACGACATAGAGTGCGCAAACACTCTGTGTGGCCAAACCATTGCTGACAACTCTAATACGACTCGGGTTCATCAAATCACGTCCTTCGTGGCGAAAGCAACCTCAGCCACGTACTCAAGGCCGATTACCGATTTCCTGGACTACTTCATAGTCCCAAACACATTCCATTATAACAAATATGCAAATACAATTTAGAACAGTAATGGAACAACAATTCAAAGCATGTAGTATGTGAGCATTTGAAGAATATCAACTTAACATGGATTTACACATAAGTAATACTTAAAGTTAAACAACAAAGAATGTGACTTGCATGTAGGAAATCATACACACTAATAGGAGAGTTAAGAATTGCTTCTCAACGCCCTCAAATAGGATTATATGATACACTTTAAACCATTCAGACATTTCTACAAACACTTAGACTACATAGTTCAACATACATGACGTATGTTGGAATACACGCATTTGGACAATTCCTTTTGCCAAGGAGTTGACACACGTACAATTAGCACAAGTACATGACAAATAATCATGGCAAACACATGTTCATATTTTATACGTATACGATACTTCCTACATATACATAGAATACACAAATCTCAATATAACACATACATATCATAAACGCAAAATAAACATAGCATTTGGCATGTGAAATTGCATCCATAACAAGAATAAACCATTAACTGACATTGTGTAACGACTTTGGAATTTTTGTGCTAATCTTTCCTTAAGTAGTTGTTTTTGGGGTAATTAGCGCTTTACTCGATTGCTTGTGAAATTCGCATCAATCACTTTAAATTGTATCTGCATGGCTCTAAACGTGTAGATTAGTGAGCGCTACGTTACTCTAAAATCTGGGATCCATCGCTAAATCCAGTTGTTCTGGAGAATTTTTGGAAGATCTGGATCGGACCTGGACCGCGTGTCGAAAGTCCGATGGCGATGATCTTAGGCTGTTGTGGTCACCGAGTTGGGCTTGACCATCACCTCGAAAATCAAGTCCATGTGATGTTCTGGGTCGATTTGCTTGAGTTCGGAGTGAAGAGTGTGAGAACGGTTGGATATTTAATATGTTTTTATGAAATCTGAGTCGTGTCGCTTGCGCGACGATTTTAAGCTATCTGACCGTTGGATTCTGACCCAATTTCACCCTCTGATCAGGATAGTTGGCCCAGGCATATCCTAGTGCTTGTGGACCTGATCGAGATCCCGTGACCGTTGAATTGAGTGTGGTCCGCCACGGCTGATCTGAAGAGCCGGTCGGTATGAAAACTCAGCTTGACCTAGATCTATGGTCAATGAGCTTAAGTTCGACCTTTCGTGGTTATAGGCCCACCAGAAGTGCTTCGTTGGATCGAGAAAGGCTTACTTTGGTTATAACCTAAGTATACCTTGTCCCTAGGGTTATTTTCATCAAGAATAGGCCTATTTATAGTCCTTAAACCCTAGCTCTCTTTTCCATACGATTTTCTCTAACCCTAGCTTGGAAAGAGAGTGGAAAAGAGAGAGAAAGTGAGAGAGATAAGTTGGTGAATCATCTTGGTTTCTTCCTTGTTCTTCTTCATCTTTGAACCTTCACTTTGAATCGTTCTTCTGACGATTTTGAGTTCTTTTTGGGGTAAGTTAACCTAACCCTAACCTGTGTTAGAGCTTAGATTAGTTTTGGTGTTGTTGTATCTCATTTCTATCCTTATTTTAGGGTATTCTATCGCCGTTGACGAAGACAACTCGTCTAAATCAGTTTGGTGGTTCTTTCCTTGCTTAAGGTGCGGACTTTAAGTGTATAGGTTATGGTTTTCAAGGCTTTCAACGCCAGTTAGTGATTTATTCTTGTTATGGATGAGATTTCACATGCCAAATGTTGAGTTTACATTGCTTTCCTGATATGCATGTGCTATACTGAGATTTGTGTATTCTATGTGTATTTATAAAGTACCGTATACGTATAAAATATGCACTTATGTTTGCCATGATTATTTGTCATGTATGTATGCTAGATGCATGTATGACGACTCCTTGGTAAAAGGAATTGTCTAAGTGCATGTATTCCAACATACGTCATGTATGTTGTTCCACGTATGCTAAGTGTTTGTAGAAGTGCATGAATGATCTAAAGTGTAACTTATTACACTAATTGCGGGCGTTGAGAAGTGATTCTCAATACTCCTATTGATGCGCATGATTTCTTTTATGCAAGTTACATTCCAAGTTATTTAAATTCAAGCATCTCCTATGCTTACATTTATGTTAAGTTGATATTCCTCAAGTGCTTATGTACCATGATTTGAGTTGCTGTTCCATTACTGTTTTACATTCCATATGAATATCTGTAGTAGTGTAAGATATTTGGGACTATGCCTTAGTCCAGGAAATCGGTAATTGACCCTATGTTCGTGGTTGAGATTGCTTTCGCCACGTAGGATGTATTAGACGAACCCGAGTCGTATTAGAGTTGTCGGCAGTGGTTTGGCCACGCGGAGTGTTTGCGCACTCTATGTCGCTCAATTCAACGTGCGCTCGTGCTAGTCGAGTTCGAGTTCGTCAAGTAACCCGATTGTCCGATGTATGTTTACCATGTATGGACGCTACTGCTTGAATCTAGGGTACCGAACTTACCAGTGAAATCCTATTAACTATGGTACTTGATCCGCTAAGACTCATGAGCCGGACATGGTGGTATGGGACACCGTGGTCGAGCTGTCGGCCTACGTTGGGGTGACGAGCCTCCTCATAGTGACCAGTGAGCAACTAAACTCGTGAGCCGATTATGGTAGTATGGGATACTATATTCGTGTTGTCGGCCTACATTGATTGGTGACGAGCCCTTTGTAGTGACCTCGAGCATACCTGGATACCGCAAGGAGGTGACAAGCCGAACTGTGGTAGTAAGGGCATGAAAGGCGTGCATTGATTGGTGACGAGCCCTTTGCTACGACCTCAAACATATGATCATATGATATGTCTAGGATTGACGACCCTAGTATGGATCTCTGTTTGGATGGTGACATGAGGAAGGTATCTTAGTTTCCCAATCCTGCTGTGTGAAATGGACTTATAACAACTTGGTAATCATATATATGCACCGCATTTGCATGTGCTTTGTAGATGTGGCGCACTTTGAGGTGATGTCATGCGTAACGTAAGATGAAGACGCTGAGGGTGTACGCGTGAGGGCACGCATCATATTGCATACATCCTTGCATTAACAAGAGTACTTAGGATTTATTTAATTGTTCTGCTTTATCATTACTGTTTGATTGAACTGATAACATGTTAACCAGTGCCTTATTGTTCCACTGAGTTGATCACTCACTCCCACGTTCTGGGGTGGTGTTAAACACCCACCAGACTCTGTCTTAGGCTCTGATGTTGCAGATGTGGATGCGACTTCTGAGGCAGAGCGGGAGCTGGATGATGACGAGGCTGCCTTCTCCTATATGCAGTTTTCAGATGGGTTCTAGCGACCCTGGGTCTGATGCGCGGGATTATGGGATTATTTTTGGGAACTGAAATGATGTAACTTGATACTTATAATTTTGTTAAATAACACTTTCATACGATCTGGCTTGTATATGTAATTCAGGGGTTTACACTTGTACACATATTTTACTATAAGTCTTCCGCTTGCTTTATTCACTTATCCCTAAATCATATCTGTGTTTTGGCTTAATCTATTTCATGTTTTATGCACTAATACAGTCAACATACATCCTTCATTAAATATGTTGCATAAGTGATGTTTTGGAACTCGGAAGCTGAGTTATGCTCGACCCCCGAATTTCAGGGCGTTACACATTGAAAGCCTTGAAAACCATAACCTATATGAATATAGTCCGCACCTTAAACCAGAAAAAGCACACCGAACTGATTCAGACGATATGACTTCGTCAACGGCGACTAGATAACCTAAGGCAAGAATAGAAATGAGCTACATCAACACATAGACTATTTGAAGCTCTAAACAGATTAGTGTTAGATTAACTTACCCAAGAAGGAACATAGAATCACCGGAATAACGATTCAAAAGTGATGGTTTAAGGATGTAGAGTAACAGGAAAGAATCTTAAGATGATTCACCAACTTTTCTCTCACTTTCTCTCTCTTTTCCTCTCTCTTTCTTAGCTAGGGTTAGGAAATTCGTATGGAAAAGAGAGTGAGGGTTTTAAGGTCTTTATATAGGCCTAAAATAGATGAAAATAGCCCCAGGGCCAAGGTATACTTAGGTTATAACCAAATCAGGCCTCTCTCAATCCAACGGAGCGCTTCCGGTGGTCTTTTCTCCACGTGCGATCGGACTTAAGCTCACTATCCATGGATCTAGGTCAGGCTGAGTTTTCATACCGATTGGATTTACAGATCAGCCATGGCGGACCACACTCAATTCAACGGTCACCGAAACTCGATCAGGTCCACAAGCACTATGACATGCCTGGGCCACCTTCCCTGATCCGAGGGTGAAATTGGGTCAGAATCCAACGGTCAGATTTCATAAAATCATATTTAATTTCTCACCGTTGTCACACTCTTCACTCCGGACTCAATCAAATCGACCCAGGACATCATCTGGACTTGATTTTTGAGGTGATGGTCAAGTCCAACATGGTGACCATAACTGTCTAAGATCATCGCTATCGGACTTTCGACGCGCGGTCCAGGTCCGATCCAAAGCTTCTAAAAATTCCCAAGAGCAACTGGATTTAGCGTTGAATCCCAGATTTCAGAGTAACCTAGCGTTAATGATTCTACAGGTTTTGAGTCATGCAGATCAAATTTAAAGTGATTGATGCTAATTTCACAAGCAATTGAGTTTAGCGCTAATTAACCTATAAATAACTTCTAAGGAAAATAGAGGTAGTACTTGGGTCTTAGCACGAAAATTTTCAGGTCATTACAACATGTCTCTACAAGCTGAGCAGGATGGAGATAGATTATCCCAGACACATATACCCATGGGCCCAAGGCCTCGGCTCGAACTGCCAAACCGACCATTCCTCGGCAAGAGGCCACGTGCAGATTCGCCTCCCAGGATAATGGCTCCAACGACCCAATTGAGGCAATTAGATCTTTGGTATATGTACTGTAAGAAGGCGGGCCATACAGACACCTATTATTTTATCAAGATGAGGGAGAGCAGCTTTATGCTGCCTCAGAAGATCAACCGTCAGCTACCACAGGTTATTTCAGCTCTACCTCTATGATCCGCACCACCAGCACAGCCATTTTACTGACTGCCCGTACCTTGAAATAGGCAGCCTCAATGACATATGGCAGCACAACCCAATCGTTCTCAACAAGCGTGTGTACATGCACTTGCAAGTGAAGCATCTGAGTCAGCAACTGTAATATCTTTAGCCTTTGAAGTCACTGTCCACATTCAAGGTATACCTGTATTTCTATTGGTGGACACCGGTTCCATTATTTCGATAATATCGTACTCTATAGTCAAGCGCTTAGGGCTGAACATTATCCCTATGGTTGGGGTGAGAGTCCTTCTCACAACAGGGACCTTTTCTGACGCTACTAAGCTTTGTAAAGATTGCATGATAGACTTAGGGAGCAGAACAGTGTGCATTGACCTGATCGTCACCCCGCTGTATCATTACAACGACATCCTCGGCATAGATTGGCTCACCGAAACGAAAGCAGAGATCGACTCCGATAACAGATTGGTGACAGCCCATGGACATGAGGGCACGACCTTTACTTTCTCAGTTCAGGTCAATTGACCCTATCGCATAAGTTGTTACACTTTCTTATTAGAAAATGTTGATGATCTAACACTTGGGGACACGCCTGTAGTCCAAGATTTCATGGACGTGTTCAGAATGATACTGGAACTACCTACCCGGAGCGAGATCGACTTTACTATCGATCTTGTGTCTGGTGCGATGCCCATTTCCTTACCAACATACCATATGCCTCCATGTGAAATGGTGGAATTGTGGAGACAGATAGATGATCTGCTAGAATTAGGTTTTATACGGCCTAGTGTATCTCCTTGGGGAGCACATGTATTGTTTATAAAGAAGATAGATGGATCATTGCGGTTGTGTATTGATTATCGCAGGCTGAATCACGTCACGGTCAAGAACAAGTATCCTCTGCCCAGGATAGATGACTTGTTTGACCAGTTGAAAGGGGCACAATATTTCTCTAAGATCGACCTGCAGTCCGAGTATCATCAGTTGCGCGTTAGGGATGAAGACGTGTAGAAAACAACATTCAGAACTAGTTTTGGGCACTATGAATTCCTTGTGATGTCATTTGGACTAACAAATGCACGGTCATGTTCATGGACCTCATGAACCGGGTGTTTCAGCCGTATCTGTACCAATTCATCATCATGTTTATAGATGACATTTTGATATACTCTAAGAATCGAAAAGATTACAAAGAACAACTGCAAGCAGTCTTCGATACTCTTAGGAAGAATCAGTTGTTTGCATAATATTGAAAATGTGACTTCTGGAAAGAGGAAGTCAAGTTTCTGGGACACGTGGTGTCCAAGGATGGAATTGCCGTGGACCTTACCAAAGTGACCACGGTACAGGACTAGGAACAGCCTAGTTCAGTAACATAAGTGAGGAGTTTCCTCGGACTTGCTGGCTACTATCGCCACTTCATTAAAGATTTTTCCAAGATATCCAGACCGTTATCGCAACAGAAGCAGCCTTTTAAGAATTAAAAGACAAGTTGACATCCACACCCATGCTAGTATTTGTAAAGCAAGGGGTCAAACATACTATATACACCAATGCATCTCGAGTCGGTTTGGGATGCGTACTTATGCAGAAGGATAGGGTGATTGCTTATACCTCACGACAGTTGAGGAAACACGAGGAAAACTATCCCACGTATGACCTGAAATTAGCGGTGCTCATTTTCACATTAAAGCTCTGGAGACATTACCTCTATAAAGAAGAGTTCGAGCTCTTCTACGATCATAAAAGCCTTAAGTACATCTTTACTAAGAGAGACTTGAATATGAGGCAATGATGTTGAATGGAAACCTTGAAAGACTTCAAGTTTGAGGTCTCCTATCATCCTGGCAAGGCCAATCTTGTGGCCGATGCGTTGAGCCGCAAGAAGACAATAGAATTTGCAGCTCTGTAGATGATAGAAGAATGGAATATGGTAGAGTTTGTGCGAGACTTCGAACAGAAGCTTACAGTTGAGGAGCCTTTCGAAAGCGTCGCACACATCCACGTGCAGCCACTTATTGATGATCGAATCATTGTGGCTCAGAAAGAAGATGAACTGTTGGTGAAGATGAGAGAATGAGCAAATGATAATGAAGAATCCGAATGGAGAGTCGGCTCGGACGGAGGTTTACGATACCATGGCCGCCTATGCGTCCCAAATCTCCATGACTTGAGAAGGGAAGTTCTGGAAGCTGCTCACAATTCAAAGATGGCGATGCATCCGGGCAACACGAAGATGTATTGAGACATGAAGGGTTCGTACTAGTGGGACAACATGAAGGCCCAGATAGCAGACTTCGTGTCTCGTTGTCTCACGTGCCATTGGGTCAAGGCCGAACATCACCTACCTCCTGGTTTACTTCAGCCCATGCCCATAACTGAACGGAAATGAGATTTCATATCTATGGATTTCATTTTCGGGTTACCGAAGATGAGAAAGGGGCATGACTCCATTTGGGTGATTGTGGATCGATTGACGAAATCGGCTCATTTCCTCCCGATTAGAGTTTTAAACTCAGTAGATGATTTAGCCAAGCTGTACATCAAAGAGATTGTACGGCTTCATGGAGTTCCTATGGAGATTGTGTCGGATCGGGACACGCAATTCACGTCTATTTTCTGGACTCGGATTTAAGAAGCAATGGGAGTGAAACTGAAGTTCAATACTACGTTCCACCCACAGACTGTTGGGTAGACGGAACGGGTAAATAAGATATTAGAATATATGTTGCAAGCATGTGTGCTTGATTTCAAGGACAGTTGGGATGACTGTCTTCCCTATGCTGAGTTTTCTTATAACAACAACTTTTAAGCAAGCATTGGCATGACTCCTTATGAAGCTTTGTATGGGCGTCTATGTCAAGCTCCACATTATTGGGCAAAAGTTGGTGAGAAGAGTTTGGTTGGCCCAGATTTAGTACAGGTAACCTCAGAGAAGATTGACATTATCAGGCGTCGACTTCTCTCGACCCAGAGCAGATAGAAGAGTTACGCCGATACAAGACGAAGACATCTGAAATTCGAAGTTGGGGACCATATATTCCTTAAGGTTTCCCCAATGAAGGGAGTCCTTCAGTTTAGCAAGAAAGGGAAGCTTATGCCAAGATTCATTGGCCCATTCCAGATTCCAGACCGAGTGGGTGTGGTAGCATACCATCTCGCCTTTCCCACACTACTCGCAGGCGTGTATAATAAGTTCCACGTGTCAATGCTAAAGAAATAGTTCCTGACCCTACCCATATTATCAAATGGGAACAAGTGCAGCTAAGTGAAGATGCTACCTATGTGTTGCGACCAACATAGGTCCTGGATAGGAAGGAACAAGTGCTACGCAGAAAAGTTATCCCACTTGTGAAAGTATTATGGACACACCACACTTGTGAAAGTATTATGGACACACCACACTGAGGAAGGAATAATAGAAGCTGATGTCCATAAGAATTACCCTTAGATCCTCGAGGAGAACGAAAAGGTATTAATTTTAGGGATGAAAATTTTCTTTAAGGGGGTAGATTGTAATGTCTCAAAAAAATCCGTACGAAGACCCAAGTACCACCTCAGGTAGAAATCCTTAAGGAACATATTCTGTAGGAATTAGACGAAAATTAATTAAGTACTAAACTAAATAATCAGTGGATTTAGCTTGAACCACTATTTATACAAATGACAAGACTCAAAACTATCAAAAGCACTGATGTAGAGCTACTTAAAAACCTAGGAGAAATCCCAAAAGCCAGTTGCTCTCGGGAGCACATTGAAACTCCGTATCAAACTTGGACCGCACGTCAAAAGTCTGATGATCGCGAAACTATAGGGTTATGACCATTTTATTGGGCTTGATGACCATCCCGGGAATCGAGCCCAAATAGTATCCAGAACCGCACAACTTGAGCCTTAAGCGAAGTGTATGAGAAATGCGAATATCTTTAGAAAATGTAACAAAACTTAAGTAAATTGGGCCATTTGCCTGTAGGTAAAATTGAAGATTTCGGACCATCAGTTTCTGACCGAACTTCACCCATGGATCAGGAAAATTTTCCTGCACATATCTGTATACTTGTGGCCCTGATCGAGTGACAACGACCGTTGATCTGATACAGATCCTTCACAGTCAATCGACCTATTCAATTGTACCGAAATCATAACCTGGCTTAGATTCATGGTTAGGGAACTTGCCCTATAACGTAGGTGAGTAATGGACCTTCCTAAGAGCCCTGTTTGTAAAAAATAGACACCCTTTGGTTATATAACCTATACCATGGCCCTGGGGCCATTGACACCAGTTCTAGGCCTATTTAAAGGCCTTAAACCACCCCACCCCTCACTCATACGAATTTACTCCAAACCTTAGGAGAGAGAGAGAGAGAGAAGGAGAGAAAAGAGGAAGGAAGGAAGAGAGATTCCTAGAGATCTTTGCTGAGATTCTTTCCCACAACTCCACGCACTGATTCACCTCTATATTCTGCTACACTACTCGATTCAACTATGATTTGGGTAAGAAATCTAAACCCTAATGCCGTGGTTAAGGTTTAGAATAGTTGTTTGTCGACTTAACTAACGGATTTCGTGATTTAGGTACTCGTTATTCCATTTTTGGGAACGTAGGATTCCAACCGTGTCCGAATCGAGTAATCCTATGAAAGGTGCAGACTATAAACGTTTAGGTTATGGTTTTCAAGGCTTTCAATGTCAACTAATGATTTATGTCTGACTTAATTGCTGCCATATGATCTTAGTTACAATGTTTTTGATAAATCATACGTGTGAGAACTATGTTGAATATAAGATGCATTCCATGTGTTTGTTGAAATGTGTGAATGAATATGAAATTTTGATTTGTGCTTGTCATGACTACAAATCTAGGATTCATGCTTGTCGTATGTATCACGACCTCTTTGTATAACGAATTGTTATGGATCATGTCGTAACTAATCTAGTCTATGTATTTAGAATGTGTAGCCTAAGTGTTTGATAAAATATCTGAATGAGAAATTGTTGATAATTTGTATTTATTAAGTGTATTAAGATAAGATTCTCAATTTTCCTAATCATATGTATAGTTTCCTTTAAGTAATCATATTTGTCGTTACGCGATTTATGGATAAAATGCAAGTGATTGGTAACATGTTCAATGTGTTTGATGAAATGCCTACATGAGATATCTATTTAGAATGTTTGTTAAATGTTGATATGATTATCACATGTATCTATATATTGCATCTGATTAAGGTTGGGACTACAACGTAGTGCAGGCAATCAGTAACACTTTCGGTCTGGGTGGCTGAATTAGTCTCGTCACATTAGGTAACTTGACGAATCCGAGTCGCATGACAATTGTCGACAGTGGTTAGGCCACAAGGGGTGCTTATGGGCTCCATGTCGATTAATTTTACATGTGCTCGTACCAATCGAACTTGCTAAACAAACCGATTGGCCTATTGTGTGCTTACCATATATAGACATCACTGCTTAAATCTAAGGTACCACTTACCAATGTAAAGGCCTGCTTCAACAATGGTACCACGATCCGCTAAGACTCATGAGCTGGGCATGATGGTATGGGACACCGTGGTTGAGCTGTTAGCCTACGATGGGGTGACGAGCCTCCCCGTAGTGACCAGTGAGCAACCCAAACTCATGAGCCGAATATGGTGGTATGGGACACTGTATTCGATCTGTCGGCTTATGCTGAGGTGACGAGCCTCCCCGTAGTGACCTCGAGTATAAATTCTTAAATTTTCCTATCCACTGCTTTTCATTAAGGGTGATGCCTTACAACTTGCCTATCGTATGTGGTTAACTAGGATTGACGACCCTAGATGGATCCCTCGGTTTGGGTAAATGATATAAAGGGAGGTACCTTAGCTTCCCAAATCTACTGTATGAATAAGCCTAATTAAGTACTTAGCTAACACGACCATGCACCGCATACCATCATTACTGCATACCATCCCTGCATTAACAAGAGTAGTTAGGGAATGATTGTTGTATTGCTTTATCATTACTGCTTGATTGAATTGATAACATGTTAACCTTTGCCTTATAGTACCACTGAGTTGATCACTCACTCCCACCCTAGGACGGTGTTTTAAAACACCAACCAGACTCTGGTTTAGATGCAGGTGATGACAGAGTCTATGTAGCTAAGCTGGACTTCATGGACGAGGGAGAATTCTCCTACATTCAGCTATCAGACGGGTCTATGTAAACCTTGTACTGATTCAACGGGATCATAGGGTTATATGGATTAGTTGGACATTTAGTTTTTGACATTTTGTATATTTTGAGACAAAACATGTATATATTCAGCCCGGTAATATACTCATACTCTGGAGCTTATGAAACATGTACATACTTTATATATTTATCTCAGTCTTCCGCTTGCTAACTATATTAACTCTGGAGTTTGATATGCTGATTTAGTATAATCTCTCTCATGTTTAATGCACTAATATGGATAATATTTAAACATCATTATCTATGTTGCATAAGTGATGCATTGGATCTCGGGAGTTGAACTTTGATTGACCCTTGAAATTCGAAGTGTTACAGTGAACCTAATAAAAATACACGTGGGTGAGTTCTCACGTGCCTGTGCAATCTAGTTAACATTTACCCATGATCAATTATCAGAGTACCTTTAAATCAGTTGCTTCAAAAGTTAAGGAAAAATGACTAAACCCTAAAATATATTGCTAATATTCAAAATGTACAATTTCAAAAGTGGTATCCGCTCAAATGGGGGATATACAAACCACAATATACATTCATCAAAACCAAATTACGGAGTCCACCCCAGGATTGGTGGCTCCAAAATACAAATCCTCAAAATATACAAAAAGGATAAAAGTAAGGCACTCTGCCTAAGTCTGCCCATCAGACAACTAGAAGTATAGTGCGCCATCAACAAGGACCACTATGTCTTATCTAATGTGTCAGTCTCGGTGGAATTTACATCAATAATATCATCTGGTTATTGTTTTAAAACACCATTTCAGATGGGAGTAAATAGCTAACTCAATGGTTTCATTTTTTAAGTTACACATGTTATCAATACAATCAAGTATGGGCAATGATAGCATTATGAAATAAACAATTCCTAAGTTAATTATTTAAATCCATGGATGATATGATGATATGTGTAATATTTTGCCCGCGGCATAACCCAACAATGTTTATCATGACAATGCCTGAGAACATAACAGTCCTAAACTTACCACAACAATGCTATTACTAATAAGGACATTAACACATGCGCAATGGTTAGCCCACAACACAACCCAATAATGTTTGCTATGATGATATGCATGATTAGCTAATAATTATTATTCTTGATTCAAACAGTAGGTTGGCGAAGCTAGGATACCTCTATTCTATTAAAAGTCACTAAATGGATTCACATAGCTCGTGACGGCACGTAACAACCCTCACCAGTGTCCCTTGATCCAAATTAAGGCATCATCCGTTATATCTCATAACTCAATAATTCCAAAAGTAAGACATGATGCCAAATAGTATATAAATCAACAGGGTAAGGGTTATTACCTAAATATCGACCATGAATAATTAATTTTAGAGGTGCTGGATTGTTACTCAAAATTAAATCAATACAAAGAAAATGGCTCGTCACCCAATTTCATTCACGCCCGAGTTGTTCGAATGGTACTCTGACACGTGACCATCAACAGAGTATTTGATTGGGGTCGTTCAAACAGCAATCTATCACTTCTATTAATGCCCACTAGTCATTATGAGGAGACTTGTCACCCAATATTTTACCAACATGGCAGACTCATCACCCAATATTTTGCCAATATGGTAGGTACGTCATCCTGGCATAGGACGACAACTCAGACACAAAATTTCATACCACCATACTTAGCTCATGAGTCTTTATAGGATCATAATGCACTAATGGTTATGAATGGACCTAAATCACGGGTAACGGTGGTATCCCAAATTTTATTGGATGTTATACAATCATCAATCATAAAAATGATTGGGCTATGCATTAGATCAATTCGATCGATAAAAGGGGAACCCGAACAAAATTGAAATTAGGTGCCAACCATCTGTATAGCTCCAACTATTGTCGGTCTCCGCGTTCAACCTCGGTAGACCGTATAAGTTTGGGATAGCCAACCTAAAGCTGGCCATCTACTTAAGCGATTTACAGGGCTTGATCCATACAACAAAAATTCAGATTTGTAATATATTATAATTATAAAAAACAACTTAATACTGTAATAGGGAATATTAATTAAACATACATGCGAATCATCACGCTCCAACATATATCAATACAATCCAACTGATAATAACAACACCAATTAATACCCCACTAGGGTATATCAATAGAGCATATGTACGAATCATTACAATTCAATGTACATAATCCAACATATATAAAAAAAACATTTATCAATTGGCATAAAAGAGTTCTAACAATAGAAATTTCACTTTGCTTAAGTATTTCATCAAACATGTTAGCTACCAACTTTAAACAACATTAGAGATACAATAATAAAACAATTTAAACACAAATAATATATAAAATCTCAATAATAACCCAAAATCATTATCTAAAACTATCAAGGGTTGATAAAAATGAAACCCAAAAAGAATGGTTCACACCTTAGGAAAAAAAATTTTAATTTTTGAGCACCTAGGATTAGGGTTTTGGAAAAATGTCGATATTTAAATTAAATTTAAAGGAACTATATAAGATTAATTAGATTTATCATTAAAGAAGTTTAGATCGGAAGGTATGATACATTTCTTACCTCCTATCGCAAAGGGTAATAGATCCTTAAAGGAACGACATTGCTCAAGCTTTGTTGCGGCAATCACAACACTCCAGAATGAATTCAAGCTCTCAATTCCTTACCCTCTCTCCTTCTTTCTCTTTTTCTTTCTTTCTTTCTATTCTTCTTTCTCTTTCTCCTTCTCTATCCCTAACAAATTCGGATTTGGGGGAGGGAAGCCCAAATGTGATGTATTTATAGTGTTGAAAGTGGTGATTTTGGCCTTAAGGGTTAGGTATTCATTATACTAATCTTATGGGAAGTTGTTTATAACCACTGTGGCTCATAAGGATGTGTACGGATCAATCCAAGCTATGAGATAGGTGAACCTAGTGGTGATCTATGTATGAATAAGATCACTTCGACATTTGGATGCGACTGTAGGAATAAGATTTACTTGCTGTGATCTTGGGTATGCTTGTATCGGAATGGATATATGATTATGAAAATCCTCCTTGTAGGATCCCAGGATTGGAACCTGCTTCAGGAGCCGAGAATGGGGTACTACAGAGGCTGTTGCGGCCAGAACCGACTATCGGGTTCCTTGTAAGTCCGGCTATCGAAGTCCGGCTATCGAGTCTGGCGCGTGACAGGAGCTGCATACCCAAGATCACATCAAGTAAATCTTAGAAATAACAAAGGAACACACTACAAAATCCACTATGGATTTGAACTTTTCAAGTACAAGGTTAAAAGGAAATACATAAGGTAATAGAAGAAAGAAGGAAAGATCTGCAACACTGGGGTCCTCGGTTCAACTCCTATCTAAGCTTCGCCGCTACGTCGCTGACCTAAGATCTCCTACGCGTATCAATCGTGCATATGCTTATGGAAAGCTTAGTGGGTGGTGTAAGTGTGTGACAACGGTGCGTAGAAAAATAAGAGGGGATGCAGAAGGGAAACATGATCATGCCAATATCACTAGCCTTACCAAGGTCAAGTCATGAATGCAGGAAGCCATACCAAGGCTATGCAATGTAATAAGGCTTATACAGTCGATACCAGTGCAATGCGAAGTAATGCTAATGCTTGTAAGCAGTCCACATATCCAATACAGTTCCATCATAAGGAATATCACCGAGGTCTAATGCACTACAGGATGACTACCGCTCTACAGACCCGCATAGTCAAACGAACGTAAAAGACCTCACTACCCACCTGTGGACAACCAATCACTAGCAAGGCATGACGGTAGCGGACCCATTTATAAGCTGGTCAGACTCAGCCTAGTAATGCCCATTCACTCAGGCGGATAAGGCCACATCCCATCTCAATCGACTACACAATAGTGGGAGACACGGCCTAATGGTGTAAGGCACTCGGGCCCTCATAAATTGTACTCGGTCATGGCATTGAGGCGTCTTTCAGGTACCTTAAAGGTTTAGGGGCTTTCACCTAGGGATATCCTATGTACCCCAAATACTCAAACAATATATTTTCAGTGTCCACATACATCTATCCATGAATGTACCTGTGGGGGGCAAGGCCCTGGTGAAGCAAGGGCGATAATATCTATGAGATGTGATGCCTGATGCATGAGTCATGCATACCAATCATGCACTATCTCCAAGCACTCATGTGCATAAGAGGAGAAACTCTATCCCTTTATCATATCAACCCAATGACCACGCACAAATAAAATCCAACACACCATGATGCATATGGGTCATGAGGGTGCGCCATACGACAAAGATAACGTACAACATACTCCTCCTTCATAAGGAGGGAATCAAATTTAGGTACTTAGACAATTAATCTAAGGAACAATCCTCTAGTGGAGGCCCAATAACTTAGGGTAGCCCACAAAGCTAAGGAGGATGATATATAAGCCTAAAGGAATAAGCGGTCCTAACGAGGGACTATGGTGGACCTTAAACCACCCATAGCAACCCATGGACCTTAAACTACTCGATTATGAAACAAGCCTAAGGCCTAAACAATCCATGGCCTAGTGGATTATACACTAAGCCCAACATAGAGGCAATATGGTGGGCCCTCAAGAAAGATTTGGACCCAACCATAAAAGTCATAAACCCACATATTGTGGTGAGCCTAATGGGCAGCTCGGTAATCCAACCATAAGGGCAATTTCTTATACTTAATTCAAGTAAGTTGGGCCTCTTAACTTGGCTCAAGTACTAGCTTATTTTTGGAGGGCAACTAAGGGCCCAACTACTAGCATATTATAGCCCACAAACCTATCACAATAAGTGGAAAAATGTAGGCCTAAAGATCAAGGGGCCTATCTAAAAAGTTTTAGGACAAATGGGCTCAGAAAATCCAACGATTAACTATGAACATTAATCCAATAAAAACCCAACTGGGGTGGGCCTCGAATGTGCACTAATTAAGCCCAAAGGCTCTTAAGGAAAAATGGCAAGATATGTGCATATAACACCCTTAAATCTAGTGGACCATGCTACCTTAAAACATGCTATTAAGGGCAGCCAGTTTGGGCCTATTGTTGGAATTCCAACCCACCTGTCTTCTGGGCCTGCTGGAGTCCGGGAATAAAATCAATTTATAAAATCATAGTTTACTTGTGACCCACACACATCCCTGTGGGCCTCACCAGATTAATGGAGTGCACAAAACACTTAAATCAGGTGGGCCATGCTGCTGGATTGGACGTCTAGCAGCAGCCTAATGGGCCTGAGCATCCTTGCCTGGGCGGTCCATGGGGCCATGGATAGCTTCCCTAATGGACATAAAAGTGGGTCCCATATGTCAACATCCTAAAGGGGAGTGGGCCAAAAACAAGAAGAATGGCGTGGATACAAAACACATCAAGGTGGGCATAACAGAGGCTGGACGTCCTAGCCTTGGACGTCTAGCCTGATGGGCCGGTCCAGCCCTCACTGACAATTGTTTAGGGGTCCGTTGGCCCCAAAATTTGGTAGGTAGGTCCTATCATGGGTGGGCCACCCCCTTACAAAGTTTCAAATGTTTTGAAAATAGGAAAGTATTTATTTAAAATTAAAGAAAACTGCCTGCCCAAAAAGCTCGTTACTGCAGATTTTTGGTTGGCCCTGATCTGAGCTCCCAGTGGGGTGGACTAAAGGCCTCCAAAAATTGGGAAAAAATAGTTTTATGTCCCATCATATGTATACCATAGGGTGGGGTCCACACAAGTTGCCTGCCAATGCAAAAATTATTTTATAATTAAGGATTTTCAAACTGTCATGTTGTTGGAACAGTGCAGAAAATCCAGACTGTCTACCTCACTTGGGCCATACCTTTGGGACCTCAATCAAGGTCGGATGGGGCTCAAATTTGGGAGACATCAAGATGGGATCCTCACATTTCAGAAAAGTATATTTGGTGGGTAATAAAAGTCCCTCAAATAGTCCCAAAATATGGTCCAAAATCAATAAGAAACTGTCTACAAAATTCTGGACAGTAAATGTACTTGGATAAATTTAATTATATATGTTAAATAAAAAGGGAAATACTCCAAGAACTAGGTGCTATGGCCCACCCTAGTGGGCCCTACAAATGTCCAAAACAAATCCCAAGGTAACCACACTTGCATGCATCAATAAAGGTCAGCAAATGGGACACCCAACCATAATGTAGGTGGGTATGAGCGTCCCACCCTAGCTGGACTTTTTTGGACTATCCAGGCCCACCAAGTGGACCACACACGTCATCAGTAAATTATAAGAATGGTGGAAGAAGAGGAAGAACATTCCGGCCATCGAGAGAAGGCTCCATCACTATTGAGCCTTCCCCAACACAATCACACCCACACATTGCATTTACATTTATATTACACCATGGATCATCATCATGCATGATCTATATTTAAGATGAATGGCTGAGATGCCATCCCAACCATGATGCAAGGGTCTAGATGACCCATCATGTTATGAAATGAGAAGAACCCTCCATGATGGGGTCCATCAAGGAGAAACCCCATGCATGGACATGCATGCATAAAATGGGCCATTTGGCCATATCCAAGGGATGGTGTAGGATCTCCACCATTGATTGGTGGGTCCTACACTTCCCAAAAGAAGAAGAGAGAAGATCTAAGCTATGGAATAAGAAATATGTATATTAGAAGAGCACCCACTTAAAAGATCTTCACCAAACGTGGATCACCAAGCTCCTAATGCTCTAAGGAACCAAGATAGATGGATGAGATGAAATTTGGATGGATGGATCATGAGAGAGAGGAGAAGCAAGGTGCTGGAGTGTATGGACATCCCACCTCTCTCTTAAGTGGGAAGAAGGAAATGGGATAGGAGAAATGAGAGGGAGAGAGGAGAGAGATGGATAGTTGTAGGAATCCCATCATGAGATGGTGGCTTGGAAAGAGAAATTTCATAATTTCTTTCTAGAAAAAGAGTGTATGGGATAGAGAAATCTCATCATGGCTAGGGCTAAATGGTGGCTATAGGGTAGGAGTGGATAGTGTTTGGGTGGTGGGTAGTGTATGTTATGGAATTTTGGGTGGTGTTGGGTAGTGTGTGTTGGAAATTGCACACGAGGAAGTGGGCCACCTTGAAAAATGTGCTCTTCACACTAGGTGGGCCACATGATCAAGATCAAAGGTTAGAAATGAAATGTACACAACTTATGATCCTTACATTGGATGGATGCACAGGACGCGGCGTCGGAACTGCAACGATGATCCAAACAAGATGGCATAAGTTTCAGGTCAATCCGAGTTGGGTCTACATGACCGGACTTAGGGATGACTGCAAACACTATCTAGGGGTCGCGGGTCGCCAGGATTCGACCGGTAGGATCGCGGGAATAAGAGAAACAAAATGCACACTCATACCCACACATACACTCGGGTCAGGTTTTACAACCCTCCCCACCAACAAAGAAATTTTATCCTCAAAATTGACCAATCCCAGGATAAAATGAAAGGCAAAACACCACCATCATATTGCAATCATCAAAGAGAAGGCAATACAAACAATCATACATCAATCAATCATTAAACAAATGGGGATAACATTCTCTAATCTCGGCCTCACGTTCCCAAGACGCCTCGCCCTCCGAATGATGACCCTACTGCACCTTCACCAAGGGAATGACCTTGGTCATGAGAACCTGCTCCTTCTGATCAAGAATACAAATCGGTTGCTCAATTTTAGAAGCATCCTCACGGACCTTGAGGGGCTGCCAATCAATCACAGGTATGATGTCTGATCACACTTTCGCAACATAGAAATATGGAACACATCGTGGATCTCAGACAATTCAGAAGGTAAGGCAAGCTTGTAGGCCACAGCGCCCACACGCTCAGTAATCTCGAAAGGTCCAATAAATCTCGGAGTAAGCTTGCCCTTCACACCAAATCGTATCATGCCTTTCATAGGCGAGACCTTGAGATATACCATGTCTCCAACTGTAAACTCGAGGGGTCGACGTCGACGATCAGCAAAACTCTTCTGTTGGCTCTGAGCTATGCGCATCCTTTACTTGATAACATCAATAATCTCCAATGTCTGCTGCACAAGCTCAGGACCTAGGAGATGACGCTCTCCAACCTCAGTCTAATAGCTAGGAGATTTGCACGGTCTACCATAGAGTGCCTCAAAAGGAGTCATGCTGATAGTCCCCTGATAGCTATTGTTGTACGCGAACTCGGCGAGGCACAAATGTTCATCCCAACTACCCGCAAAGTTAATTACACAAGCTCTGAGCATATCCTCAAGGGTCTAGTTGACCATTTTGGTCTGCCCATCCACCTGCAGATGATAAGCGGTGCTGAATTGCAAAGTGGTCCCCATCGCCTGCTGGAAACTCCTCCAAAATTGAGATGTAAATCTGGAGTCTTGGTAAAAAATGATCGAAACTAGAATGCCATGCAGCCTCACTATCTCCTCAATGAAGATTCTCGCCAACCGGTCTATAGTCTAGGAAGCACGCATCAGAAAGAAATGAGCTGACTTCGTCAGACGATCGATGACAACCCACATGGTATCGTAACCGCACTGAGTCCTCAGTAAACCCCCAATGAAATCCTTGTCAGACGATCGACGACAACCCAGATGGTATCATGGCATAGCAAGTAACCTTGGGATAACTTAGGATAATATTGTATATCTGTTGCAAGCTTAGGACAAGTAGGGTCTTAAGGGCATTCCTTTCATTCCATTAACTCTGTAAGATTCTGATCCTTATGTGTCTATCATCTTTATTGTTGTGTAGACGATGCCTCCTAGGCATGGCGCCCGCGGTCGAAGCGTGAGAGGCATATGCACTCATGATACCCAATCGACCCGAGCACACCTTGCTCCACCTGTCGTGGACCCTAGTCCCAATCCTATCCCCGAGGTCGTGATTCCACCCCCTATGGCACCTATTCCCCCGCCCGAGCCAGCTGTTCCAGTTTCAGAGGCTCCAGCACCTTCAGCCGCACCCATACCTCCACTTGAGGCTAGTGCTGCCCCTGCTCCTTCTATGATTTCGGTTGGGGTTGAGCAGTTTCAGCAGATGATGTAGGCCATTAATGTTGTTCTTCAGTCTCGCCAGCCTACACTGAGGTTCCTAGGTAGTCTGACCACTCGCGTGCGAGCTCGATCTTCCGTGACTTCCGACAGCATGATCCCCCGAGGTTCAGGGGTGAGCCTGACTCTTCTGCCGCCGCGATATGGCGCATAGAGATCGTGAGGATTTTCGACACTATGCAGTGTGTAGTTGATCAAAGAGTTTCCCTTGCTACCTTCCTTCTTCAGGACGAGGCCCGTCATTGGTGGTCATCAGTGTCGAGGATGGCCAAGCCTCAATTCATTTGGACATGGGAGGAATTCGTGGTCCGTTTTGACTAAAAGTTCTTCCCCGATCATGTTCAGGAGCAGAGGGCTATGGAGTTCGAGACTCTAGTCTAGGGCGATATGATGGTGTCACAATATGAAGCCCATTTCTTGGCTTCGTCTAGGTTTGCTCCTCATCTCACCAGTGACGAGAAGATGAGGGCTCACCATTTCTAGAACAGCTTATGTCCCGCTCTCCGTAGTCGAGTAGTGGGCCATTGCTTGAGGACGTTTGATGAGGTTGTGTATAGGGCCTTAGTGTATGAGGAGGACTGGGCTATGACCTAGAGATCGCGAGAGCAGAGTTCTGGTGGAGACCGAAAGAGGAGAGTACCAGCCGGCAGTTCTCGACAGCACCGTTAGCAGAGGAGGGGCAAATCCGAGTTTAAGCAGCCTGCAGCTCAGACATCAGCTTCATCATCATCATCAGTGTAGCCAGCCGCTCTATCTTTTGGCCATTTTTCGGGTGCTTGCTATGGTTGTGGGCAGACTGGGCATCGGAGGCATGATTGCCCTCATCCCTTATAGTAGTAGAGGCCACAACGGTTGCCTCATCCTCATCCTCCTCAGCGTAAGCAGCGAGCACAGCTTTCGGCTCCCGCTCCTAGGGCTCCTCCTCAGCAGTAGAGGTAGCCAGGCAGGCCTCCACAGCGGCCATAATAATAACAATAGAGACAGCAACAACAGCCGAGGCAACATGCACCTCCCCAGTCTTTAGGTCGAGTATACATTGCCGCTTAGTAGGGGCAGACTCAGGATCTGCAGTCTTCGGGCTTGCTTCCTTTGCTAGCTTAGGGCAGATTCTATTCCGCGCAGCAGGCGTAGGGCCAGGACCCGTAGTCATCAACTGACAAAGTTGTCGAGGGTATTCTTCTTGTTTCTGCTTGTGTTGCCCATGTCTTGTTTGATTCTGGTGCTTCTCATTCCTTCGTGGTGGAGTAGTTTTGCCGATCGATAGGTATTCCATCAGAGTTCACGTGTGAGGCCTTGGTAGTTTCGACTCCCATGGGGAAGTCTGTTGTATTAAGCCGTCATTGCCCTTCTTGCTCGGTGCTGGTGGGCGAGATGTTCCTTCCTGCCGATTTGTTTATCTTGCTGATGGTGGAGTTCGATGTTATCCTGGGTATGAACTGGCTTACGGAGTATAATGCCGTATTGGACTGTACCGCGAGGACAGTCACATTTCATATTCCCGGCTTGCCAATGTTCTAGTTCATTGCTGACCCAGAGGAGCGTCATTGTCTAGTTTATTAGCTTGTGTCATCGAGGATTTCGTGACAGGGTGTATTGAGCAACTGCCAGTTGTTTATGAGTACTCGGATGTGTTCTAGGAGATCTCGGGTTTACCGCCACATCGGCAGGTGGAGTTTCAGATAGATTTGGTGCTCGGTACTACGCCTATCTAGAAGGCCCCCTCAAGGATAGGATCGGGACTAGGGACCACGACAGGTGGAGCAGGGTGTGGTCGGGTCGATCGGGTATCATGAGTGCCTCTACTTCTCGCGCCTCGACCATGGGCACCACAGCCACGGTCGCCAAGCCTAGGCGGCATCGTCTACATAACAACAAAGATGATAGACACATAGGGATCAGAATCTTACAGGGTCAATGGAATAAAAGGAATGCCCTCGGGTTGCTACTTGTCCTAAGCTTGCACCAGTTATACAGTGTTATTGTAAATTATCCTAAGGTCACTTGCTATGCTCTAATACTAACTCTTGTGGCACCTATTCCCCCTCCCGAGCTAACTGTTCTAGTTTTAGAGGCTCCAGCTCCTTCAACCGCACTTGTGCCTCTGCCTGAGGCTAGTGCCGCCCCTGTTCCTTCTACGGCTTTGGTTGGGGTTAAGCAGTTTCCGCAGATGATGCAGGCCGTCACTGCTGTCCTTCAGTCTCGCCAGCCTGCCACCGAGGTTCTACCACCAGAAAACACGGTAAAGACTACGGATTTAATCCGTAGCCATAGACTTATGGCTACGGTTTTCGTCCGTAGCATGACCGTCGTCGTAGGTGCTAAGCCAATAGGTAAAAAATCTATGGGTACGGATTTAATCTGTAGCTATAGATTACAATAGCTATAGATATAATCCATGGTAACTATTTCTGTAGCGAAAAGTACATATAGCCACGGATAGTATTTGTAGCTAAATGTAATGTTAGATCCGTAGCAACATGCTGAATTTAATAACAACTACGGTTGTCAGATTACCAGCTACGATCAATATCCATAGCTATTGCCTACATTTAACAAAAATACATAATCATTCATTCATTCAATTACCACCTGCATAATCATTCATTCATTTAAATTACAATCATTCATTCATTCAATTACAATCATTCATTCATTCAATAATGAATCAATTACAATCCTTCAATCAATCGGCTTGCAATGTTCTGCATTGTGATCAGATAGACGCCTGCGGTAGCTTCACTTTTTCTCATCAAACTTTGCCAATTCATGGAACCTACAATGTAGTTAAATAACTAAAATATCAACATCTTAGAAACAAATTAAATGGATTCCCACTTCAATGGATTCAACTTTTGCAACATAAGCAAGTAAAAATTAAGCCACGAGTCAAACTGAAAAGAGTGCTCAACTAAGTTACAATTTGGCTGTGGCTATAAGGATTTTTTTCTTTTTCTTTTTTACTTTTTTATGGCATTGCTATGAGGGATTTACAAACTATTGTGGTAAAAAAATCGAGATACGTTGTCTGTGACTCTGCATGCACATTAACATTAGAATAACATATGAACAACATTTGCAAGACAATTCATGAAGGTCTTATAGGATAAACTATGGTATTATTACCAACTCAATGATATCAACATGCACAAAAAATAACATAAACTATCTCAACCAAAAACAAAGTCACAATGCAATAACTTGTTAATCCGTATGCAAAGCATTATTACCTGATTAATCCCAAGAACAACAAAGAAGAAAATGTGAGGGACTAGCTGAACAAGGGCATTGTACCTGATGACATTGATGTTCATTGCCTAGCAGGTCCAATTAAGGCCTGGTTCAGAGAGCTTCCTGCAGGAGTTCTTGATGGCCTTTCCCCCGAACAAGTTCTACAATGTAACACAGAGGAAGAGAGTGTGAAAATTGTGAAGAAAAATCATGACTCAATCAAAACTAAAATGAACAAGAAAAACACTCGATCCAAGACCCATTTGGACTCTCGCAATTTCCAATTCATCGAAAAAACCAGCAATACCTAATATCCAAAAGTAAGATATCAGAGTCCAAGCAGATGTAAGAGTTCAAAATGACCGTGGGATTAGAAAAACTCATTAATTGATAAAAATTAATTGCAAAATAATAATAGAAAGGCAATTGTATAATTAATCTAGAAAAAAAAAACAGAATTACATAGCATTAATCCCTTAATTTTACATGATTCCTTCATAAAATTTCCTTAAAACAGGTCCATTGAGGGGCTATAATTTTCATTTTTGGACCATCTACTATGTTAGTGGGACCCAATTGCTTCAACAACAGAGAGACCACTTTGTTTAGTAGTCTTGTGGACTGACATCCCAATACATACTAATGGAAAAGGCACAACTCATGGCAATCAAATCAAGTAGGATGCCAAAGTGAAAGTGCAAGGGGAAGTCATGGCCACCAGACCATGATCATCATCATCACCATAGCTCAACCAATTGGACCATCCCTAATCCTTGTACTGGAGAATTGTTTTATGTAAGGAATGATGAAGGGAATGTTGGTCATATTTTATTTTATGTTAATTACCTAATTGAACAGTTATCATTCTCTAATCATTGTGAAATCTGACCTTTACCCCATCAATGGTGGATCTTGTTGAATAACTAGTTCAGATATGGTATACATGTGGACCATTGTATACCATTGTATAAAAATAATCTCTTTCAACTTAGAAAAAATTGGCAATACCTGTAATGCAAGGAGTCAAGATTCCATCCCCTATGAACATGCAAGTTCCAAGGAGAGCCACATAAAGAAGACATAACTTAGCAAAAGGGTTTTTTTTTGAACAAAAAATAAGGTTTACATTAAGGGTTAGGATGACAATCCCGAATAAAAAGTTTTTGCACGCACCTGGATGCAACTTTGAAACCCATGGAGTGTGGCCAAAGAGTAGAGAAAATCTTCAATCCCTGTTACCATAAAGACGTGACGAGCATGACGTCCATACGTGCACACAACCTCACCATAAAGGGCTTGTATAATGCAATCCTCTTGCACCAAGAACAAGGAAAAAGAAAAAATTGGGGGAGAGAGATCACTTGTCAATGGAGCTCTTATATCAAAGGAAGAACAGTTAAAAGACAATAGAGGCAAAGAAAAGAAGCAACCTACTCTTCAACAGCAGATGTCCATAAAGATGTTTTCTAATAGCCAGGTATGGTACTCCCCTCAAAGATTCTATGGCACTCAAGTTCAAATCTTTATAGTTCAGAATCATTGTGATTCAATTCAGTTGTGAATGAGCTTAATCATTGTGATTCGATTCAGTCGAGCTTCCAAACATTTCGATATAAATGTGCAGCTTGAAGCATATTTGTACAGTAAGTGGTTGGCTTTGCCCTATTTGACAACACATGTGGACATGTCAAACCTAGTGAACAAATAAATGTTTTGAAGTCTTAGGCCATATTTGGCCACGTGGTAAAATCTTGCAAGATGTTTGCCTTCTGCTAAATATTGCAAGGGGAAAACTATTAGATCCACCTGGCAATAATGGGCAGAAATCATGAAAGAGTTCTTGCAAGACTTCTACCTTGACATTTGTTTAAGCCAGAAATGAAATGTTCTAATGTTGCCACAGTATGTACCCTTACTAGTTTGATTGCAGCTTTCTTTTCATGATAATATCACTGCTAACAAAACTATAAGGCTAAGATTCATCTCAACAGGAGAGACCTGAAAAAGTAAAATAGAAAATGTTGCACGCCCATGGCAGGATGTGCTCTCACCTCGTTCCTATAAGACCTACTATTTCCTCCTAGCCCAACTATTACGTGCATGGCCAAATGGACAAGAAAGAAAAGTAGGTGATTAGGGGTCAATTGTTAGGAAAGTAGGTGGTAAGTTGTTGCACACTCCTTAACAAACTTCAACTTCCATCATGAAAGGATTATGTAAGAAAACAAAGAAAGAAAAAAAAAAGTGATGAAATCTTGTTTCAGAATTGTGTAATGCCTGAAAATCTTTTTTTGTTTTCTTTTAATGTAATCTGTATCATCATTTGCTAATGCCTGAATCATGGCTTACAAGATTAGGAAAATATAAATGACATTATGACCAAGGTTTAAAGTACCAACCAAAAAACGATACGTACAGTATTGCCCACGGACAATATAGGTGTATCAGCCCCAAAAAAAGCCTAATACAGTTCAATATGGGGCAAGACAACGGTATTGATAGTGAACAATATGCTATGTAACAAACTGACTTCAAACATTGATTATGACCACTTCTTTCATTGAGGGCAGACAAATGCAAATCATGGCCACATGACTGTTTCATTGATGATAAAAAAAAAAAAGTGGCAGTGACTCTTAGCTGTAGGACCGCAGCAGTTGAAGACAATGTCAGGCCATTCATGGATAGTTAAATTCTGAAATAAGACCATGGATATTTTGATTTCAAGTGTCCAATAAAATCCAATCAATCTAACATTCAAACAACTTGATAAAGTTAACTTTTAGTTCATGATGCTATACAATGATGCTCGTGCATATGTGAATAAAAGCTTACATGATGGTGACGTTTGTATGAGGATCAAGAGTGCTTGAAATATTTAAAAGTAAATAATTCTAGAAATCCTTACAAAACAGAGCAAATAGAAAATATTTAGTAAGAAATTTATGTTATTCATGGGAGGTACCATGCCCCATGTCATTGCTGCACATGTGACATGGACATGGATTAGGTGAGGCAAGGGTAACAGTGGGTGAGGCCCTGATCGTGGGGCCCACCTTGATGTATGTGGTGTATATCCACATCATCCATCTGTTTCACCATCTCTTTTTAGAGCATGGTCCAAAAATTGAGGCAGATACAAATCCTAGGTGGACCACACGACAGAAAAACAGTGGTGATTGAACACCCACCATTAAAAACTTCCTAAATCCACAGTAATGTTTATTTGCCATCCAACCTGTTGATAAGTTCACACAGACTAGGACGAAGGGAAAACACAAATAGCAGCTTGATCTAAACTTTCATGGACCCCAAGAAGTTTTTTATGGTGGGAATTCAATCCCTACTTGTGTGGCAAAATAGATGAACAACATGGATATACAACATATACAACAAGGTGGGTCCAACGGTTAGGGCCTCACCCACTAAGCTGTTAACCCTGCACTCAAACCAAGAAAGCATCTCATATCCAATTCCAAATTAGAATTTTCATTTTAGAATTGAAGAGAACTGACCTATGTAGAAGAGAGAAGCTTAGAAAGTTTTGGTGGAGACATGATTTTTGGAAAGAAAATAATACAATCAATAATTCATAAAAATAGATAACTAGACTAACTGATTTTTTTTTTTTTCATTTCTTTCTCCATTAATATCAGATCTCTCATTCTCCACAAGCACATCTTCAAATTTCAACAACACAATGTACGGATCTATGGCATGCATACCAGTGGCAATAGAATCAAGCTAGGAAAACTAAATGTACAAATAGATGAACAGATCCAGAAACATAAATGCTTCAACAACAAAATAAAAATAAAAACTTGAATCAACATGACTTAAAACCTGAATCAACATGACAAAAAACTTAACATTTAAAAACCTGTCTTTCCAATGCACAAGAAACAAAGCATCTCCTGAAGAAAATAAGTTATGTTGATTTGATTTGTCTTGACCTTTATGTCCATCTTAAATGCAGTGATGCCATTCTCATTACCAACAACCTACAATGCTAAAATCATAGGTTATAATTTGCATGTTTTGTTTATGAAGTTAGACTTTAAGCAGTCCTCTTTAAGCTATTTGCCAGCAACCTGGATTGTATGTGAAGCTGGGACTCTCGGCCATACTATTTTGCAGCTGGCGTTCTAGTTTCTTTTACAGCCCCATATCCTGTTGTTATTTATTTTTTAATTAGATGGGGCTGCAGACTTGTATGCCAAATGTTCCAGCCAGATCATTCTTAAGAATATCCACATGAAAGGGCCATCTGTAGCCCATGTTCATGATTCTCACCTGTAAATCCTCGTGTAATCTAACTAGCAATTTGGAATGCTGCATTTAGCAAAAAATAAAAGCTTCACAAAGCTATAATGGAATCCCCAATTGGCCAAGTGGGTCAACAAATCGTAAAGAAGCATGTACCACAAACTGTAATTACACTGCAAAAATCAAATTTCAGGAGTAACCTTTGCATGTGCCTTGCAGCCAACCAATGATTTGGTGACCTTTCATGGTACAAGCGGCCAACCAGTAATAGGAACTGTTGATACAGTGGAGTCAGGATAAAGTTTAAGATATGTTAGAAAATTCTGACCATCCAGTTTGAGTATAACCAGGGGAATGCAGCTGTTTGTTGCTCTCCTCTCCAGATCAACAGCCCATTGGTGGCAGGGCCTCATTCATGATTCCACATACGTTCCAGATCATGGAACAAAATTTGACCTTCTAGATCCTTTTAAAAGAAAAGGTTTAGCAAACCAACTAACTCCTCCAAATTCAGGTGTGTGGAAGTGGTGCGTTACCTGAAATGGTCAGATTAAATTACTTAGGGAAATGTGCATGTTAACATGGTTATTATATAATACTCAGCCCAAATTGCTGGTATTTGTAGATTCAGAATTGTAACCTTACTACTAAAAAGTTTATGATCTAATATAAAAGAAATGATCAAATGGGAATGACAACTCACAATTATAACTAAAGCCTAGAGTTCTGTGATTCCAACTTTATTGAATTGACTTATTGCAAATTTGATTGAATTGAGAATCCAAACACAACCAAAATGTACATGAAAACACAATATGCATCAAAGAATGACATTGGAGCCCTAAAGATGCATGTATGCATTTTGTTAAATAGCAATGTCGCCGTTTTATAACCAGCTATTGCTTGAATCAAAGCTCTTACAAGGGCACAACAAGAGAGTATTATGTCTTAGCTCTTACAAGGGCCATCATGTGTCTCACATATGGTTAAAAAATTTTGTTGGAAGGAAAGAAAAAACCCAAAAAAAAAATGTCAAAAAAACTAAAGAAAAAAAAATAAATAAATAAAAAGAAAAGGTAAGATAAAAATAGAGAAAAGCTCATCTCTTGAAATTACTTCTATCCAAATAGATTCCCACAAATAAAAATGCATTAATATTATAAATAGAAAGTGCATCTGAGTACCTCTTGTTTGACATTATTAAGGTGATCAATATACTCCCTATCATCCTGTTCCTTGGGCTACAAATAGAAAGACGACGCATCATAAGACAACTACATCACAAGCACTGAACTGAAGGAAATCACACCTCATGGCCAAGATCTTGAGCTCGAACCTTTTTGGCATTAACATCTTTGATTTTCCAAGGAGGAAGAATAACCCAATCAGTGGACATGTCCCCAATAGTTCTTTAGAAGAAATAAAAAAGAGACTATCCAACACAAGTTCATTACTTAGCAATACACAACATGATAGACACGTTAGGGAAACCTGTTGCAGCCAAAGCTACTCGAATTGCTACAACATGGGCATCCAAAATGTAACTGCAGGGATTGACAACATCTACACCTGCTCAAGCCTAGTTGAAGCCAAGACATGATAACAGATGGGGAGAAAATCAATGTAAGATCATGTCATAAAAACTGTCTACACAAGTTTTGTTATTACCTGTGCAACATCCAGTTGTGTTCATTATTAATCCTATTATAATACAAAGTAGCCAATGAGTAACAATGTTAATGGAATCTTTAATTCTTTCTCAATATTCAAAATCAAGTTGGAAAAATACTTAAGGATATTGAATTATATCATCTAGGAGGTAAACTAGAAATTGGTGGCTTGCTTTTGATAAAGTAACAAGTAACAATTTCCAGGATGATCAAAATTCGCAAGAAAGGTTCAAATACAACCTAGAAAGATTCATATTCATCAAAGCATCATATACCAAGTCAACTGCTGATCTTTTGGAAATGTCATAGAACTTTGTGTCTCCTACATGGATAAAAAAGAAGAAAGAAAATGCTAAGAGAAAGCTCATTGACAAAGACTTCCAAGAATAAATGGCAGTAATCCAGTCTTCATTTACAAATTAATACGGTTTTCCAATATAATAGTAATATTTTCATTACTGAAGAAGTTTGAAAGATCAGAACAACGATTTGTCAAGAACACCAAATAGGAATTACTGGACAGATGAGACTCCACTTAGAAAACCTCAAAATGATGAAATAAGAGAGTTTAACAGAACATGGAGTAAACTCTAAAGATTTTTGAGAAAAAAATCTTTTTCTTTCTCTTCATCTTCATCAGCTATAACAGGTTTCAGGAGAATCCCATTTTGGTGTCTGCATTTTTTACGAGTTTTTGGTGAGAATGAGCTTGCAACTGCAACAGTGGTAAAAAGAGATGCTTAAGGATATTTAATAGATGGTCGGGATTGTCTTATCAAGGTAACTCTTGGTTAGTAATGTAAGACCCGTATCCTAGTCCGTTCTGTTTCGTCGAATCCCGCGATCCTTCCTGTCGAATTTTGGCAACCTGTGACGTATAATCTACGTTGCGATCGACCCTAAGCCTTATGCTGTAGATTTGAGTCGGCTTAAAACAAGACTTGTACCATTGCGACCGCACCGTCGCCGCGGTTCCAACGCCGCGTCTCTTGTACCAATCCGATACCCTGGCAGGAAGATGTGAGCCGGCGTTTATTTCGAAGAAAACGCCGCGCGTTTGCAATCCCAGGAGAATCTCTACAATTTGTCAAATCAATCCCATCAATCAATCCCATCCATCACCTCATGTCAAGTACACATCACCTTTCTCCACAAGTAAAGCAACCCATGCTTTTTCTCACCAAAGTCAAACCACCTCTCACTTCACCCATCCCTCACCTCACATCACTCACCCATCACCTCTCCTTATCTCCCTCTCTCTCTCTTTCTCTTTTCTCACACCAATTCCAAGCAACCCATAAGCCTCACACGTCCACATTTTTCCAAGGAGAGAAAAAGAGAAGTGAGTAGTGTGGCCCACTTTCCATCCCAAAATCTTCCATCTTAGCCCTTGAATCTTCATCTCCCACCATCAAAGTGAAGCACAAGGAGGTCGGCTTTCCAACGGACCAAGAAGATCGGACGGTGGGTGCCTTATAGGATAGGTTTTTCAAGTTTTGATGATGGACCAAGTGAGGCCTACCGATCAATGGTATGGATCTCACTTGGGACTTTAAGATGTGGTCGATGGCCCACCTTGATCTTCATGATCATTCCGTGATGGGGCCATTCTCTATGAACCCCATCATGATGTCTATTTTCTAGCTTGTAAAGGGTCATCTAGACCTTTCATTTTGGTGGAGAAGGGATCTCCACCGTTGATCCTTGATTTGGTGGGCCCACATGCAATGGGACCCACTCGATGTATGATTGCTTGTAAGGGAGGGCTCATAGTGGTGGAGCCCTCCATCATGCGTGTCCCATTTCTCTCTCTATCTCTCTCTCTCCCTCTCTTTTATTTATTTATTTATTTATCTTTGTGTGTGATGGGGTGGCCATGTGACCCACTTGGAGGGGCCCCACCTTAATGTATGTTTTATCCTTACCTTTCATCCATTTGGTGGCCCACAGGAGCAAGGCCCACCTTGTGCATGCTCTATGCATAGGCCGTCCCTGTCCAGGGACGTCCCTGGACTGAAATGAAAAACACAAATATTGCTTGGTTCACAAGCTTTTGGGGTGGGTTACTGGTCTATGCCCCACATTGATGTATGAGATCAATCCATGCCGTCCATTCCATTCTTGAGTTCATTTTAGGCGTTGAGCCGAAAAATGAAGCAGATCCGAGTAACTGGTGGGCCATAGCATGAGAAATAGTGGTGGTTACCGTTAAAAATCCAACTGCTGTTTTTATTCACCAAAATATATTGAATATTGGGCTCATCCTTCTTGTCTTGAGCTATGGGGATCGATGGCGAGCTCAGATCTCCTTGATGCGGGCCCCACGTATGCAAAACCTTGAGAACGGATGTTTTCAAAAAATAAAAATAAAAATATATATTAAGGGCAGCAGCTTTCGCTGCTGCCGCTGACAGCGCCAGAGGCGCAGGCGGGCGTCCGTGCAGGGACCCACAGCCCCTCATGTGGGCCCCACCATGATGTATATTTTGTATCCACGCCGTCCATGAGGTGGACCACCCCTTGAGGTGGGTCCCCTCCAAAAAAATCAGTCAGATCCAGACCTCAGGCAGCCCACACCACAAGAAAACTGCGGTGATTGAACTCTACCATTGAAACCCTTTTATGGGCCACAGAAGTTTCGGATCAAGCTGAAATTCATTTTTCCTCTTCTTCCAAGCCCGTGCGACCTTGTGAACGGGTTGGATGGAAGATAAACGCTATGGTGGGCCCCACATGGGACCCACAGAGATGTATGTGGTGGGGCCTACCTTGCTGTATGTGTTCGTCCGCACCGTCCACCCTGGACGGTGGGACACCCCCTGTGCGCGCGCGTGTGTGTGCGTGTGTGCGTGCGTGCTGCGTGCGTGCGTGCGTGTGGTGTGTGTGTATATATATATATATATATATATATATTATATATATATATAGATAATATATATATATATATCATAATATATATATGTATATATATATTTATATATATATATTATATTATATATGTTATATTGTATATATTATATATTATATTATATAATATATATTTGTTGGTGGGCCTTAGGGATTTTGATGGTGGAAATCATCATCACCACTTGTATTTTGGTGTGGCCCACCTTGGTATACATGTAAGGCCCATGTGATGGGGCCCATTCAATGTATTTGAGGCCCATGTTACAAGGCCCATTGTGATGCATTCAAAGGCCCGTGAGATATGGCCCATTTGCAATGTACATAAGGCCCCTTCAATGTGGCCCACTTGATTTATAAAAGGCCCATATGATGCGGCCCATTTGATGAATATAAGGCCCATGGGTCGAGGCCCAACAGGATGTCCTTAGGGTCCATTGCAATGAGGGATTCCCCCATAGTGTGTGTAATAATGTTTGATGACAGGTTATGCCTTGGGAGAAATGTTGGTTTGACGTCCACGTTGTAAGAATAATGTTGGTTAAATGTCCGCATTATAACTCTCCCTAGGGCCCATTAGTAGGCCCACATTTGTTGATAATTCACCACTTTATAACATGCTTAGTGTAGCCCCATGATTCATACCCATACGCATCATTTGTATGCTTGATATGAGGAATGTTTGATCATAGCATAAGCCGTTGGACTGAGACATTTACGGGACTCCTTATGAGACGGAGTGCCCCACATGATTGCGTGGTACGCGTGAGATTGCTGCATGATTGTACGGTGTGACTCATGCATCTTGCATATGTGTGACTTGATCACTTCACGCCTTAGCGACATCAGGGCCGTGGCTCCACAGACACATCGTGGATGGCCTTATCGGATACCGGAAATGCTTGGTTCTAGCACTGTGGGCACTTAGGATGTCCTTGGGTGAAAGTCCCAGAACCTTTTTGGTACCAGGAGATGCTCCAACGTCTAGACCGAGTGGATACACAAGCGCCCGAGTGCCGAATACCAGTAGGCCGTGTCTCCCACTGTTTCGTGGTCGGTTGGAAGGGGGTGTGGCCTTATCCGCCCGAGTGAGGGGGCTATAAGCTAGGCTGAGTTTGACCAGCTCGCAAATGAGTCCGCTATCGATGAGCCGAGTAGATATTGGCAGACTACTGGTCAGGCGGATAGTGTGGTCTCTTCCACTTGCTTGACTGTGCAGCTAGGGAGGAGGCAGTCAGTGTGAGGTGTATTAGACCCCGGTGATATCCAGAGAGGAACTGTACTGATATGTGTACTTGATGAGGACTGACATGCTTGCTTCGCATCTCGCATATGACATTTGGCTACATAGGCCTCGCATCGCATGGCCTTGGTATGGCCGATAGCATTCATGTCTTGCATCATATAGCGTTGGTACAGCTGATAGCATTCATGGACTTATCGCATATTTCCGCATTACTTTGATATTGTACACTTGGCGCTGGCCTTGCACAGACACTTACACCACCCTCTAAGCTTTTGTAAGCTTATGCACGACCGTTGCGTGCAGGAAGTGTTGGACAGCAGCAGCGCTGAGGCAGGAGTGCACATCAGTTTATTTTGAAGCTTTTGATCACCCTGTATTTCCCTTTCTGCATTGTACTTAAAGTTTTCGATATAGTGGATATGTGGTGATGTTGTTTTGTGACTTAGTTATGCTTGTGGTTATGCTCTATTACAAAAAAATTTACACTAAAAATCCTCCTTGTAGGATCCCAGGATCGGAATCTGGCATGAGAGTGCCAGAATCCGAGAATGGGGCACTACGGAGGCTGTCGGCACCGGATTCGGCGATCGGGAATTTTGTGAGCCCGTTTTCCGAGTTTGGGGCGTGACAAGTAACCAATCAATGGCTGATGCTGTAAGTGGTAAAAAGAGATGCTTAAAGATAAATGATAAATACTGAAATGGGGAGTATGGTTTTCTTTTCATCCCTTTTTCTAACCCACCCAAAGGACTAACAATGCAATCATTGTACGTGGAAAAAAAATGGACGGCTAAAAAGGGATGGCCAAATGCACTCATTCAGTGTGGATGTGTGGCCCACCTGATTAGTTGCCACACCACCACCACCACCACCATCATCACTGGGCTCAGTTACATGAATCCTATTCCACCATTCTATTCTGTTAAGAACCATATCCTCAGCTTGATAGAAGTTGTGCTAGAATTTTTAGGCAGCCTACCAACCTGACACCACCCTCAAGACAGTGCAAAACTCCCACAGGCATAAATGCATGCAATAGAAACAATGATAAATACCCAAAATACTATATTTTCAGCTATGAACAAAACAAATAAATCCAAATTATATTACAATTAATGGGATTACCATACTAAACTTCTTCTTTTTTATCTAAGAGCTTTTTATTACCATACTAAACTATCAAGAGTACTGATGAGGAGAAAAATTTACCCTTACTTCATAGCTCTTGCTGGCGTCTCATAGTTTTGTTGCTGAGGCTAGCTTAGTTGGAGATGGACAAGTACATGCAAATCCTCTCCTGTGGAGATAGATAGGTACATTCAAACAAACGATAAATAGATCTATCATCACGCACTCGAGCAAAGAAGAAATTGCAATCAGACTTAGGCTGCGGCTAGTGGATGAGCCGAGGCGGTGACGAGGGTTGGATGAAAGGGGTTTTGAAAACCCTAGCACGAGGTGTGCTCACAAATTAATTGTGGGTTTGCAGTGAAAGGGGGTTTTGAAAACCATAGCGATATATATATATAGAGAGAGAGAGAAGGAGAGAGGGAAATAGAGAGAGGGGAATGGGGCTAAGAGATAGAGAGAGGGTGAGGGAGTGCGGGAGATCGAGAGAGGCTGAGGGAAAGGGAGAGGCTGAGTGCGAGAGAGAGAGAGAGGGTGAGGGAGCACGGGAGATCGAGAGAGGGAAAGGGAAAGGGAGAGGCTGAGTGCGAGAGAGAGAGAGAGAGAGAGAGAGAGAGAGAGAGAGAGAGAGGGTGAGGGAGCGCGGGAGATCGAGAGAGGGAAAGGGAAAGGGAGAGGCTGAGTGCGAGAGAGAGAGAGAGAGGGTTTTGGTTTTGGTTTTGGGAGATGGGTGCGCGCAGGAGATTAGCGCAGACAGGGATTGGGTATTGGGCGGTGACGGATGACACTTTCATTGCTTATTTACCGGACTCGTGGGGCCCACCATGATGTATGTTATTTATCCACTCTGTCCATTCATTTTAATGACTCATTTTAAGAGTTGATCTAAAAAAAGACTAAATCGAAGCTGTAAGTGGACCACACAGCATATTAACAATAGAAATTTATTTTTATTATTTCTTATGGTGTGGTCCACTTAGACCTTCAATCTAACTACTTTTCGGGCTCATCCACTGAAATTATATGTCATAATTGATGGGTGGCTTAGATAAAACACATATATTATAATGGGCCCCATTGAGCCCCTTAAGCACCATCAATCTTTGATAAGGTCTTAGTGGGATATAGTTTTAGCTACGGATTAAGTAGGCTTTAACTACGGATTAACTCTGTAGCAAATTAGCTACGGTCTATATCCATAGCCAAAAATTTCCAAAGTCCGTAGCCTTTGCTCAATTTTTTGGTAGTGTTCTTGGGCAGTCTGACCTCCCGCGTGCGAGCGCAATCTTCCATGAGTTCCGGCAGCATGATTCCCCAAGGTTCAGGGGTGAGCCTGACCCTTCTGCCGCCAAGGCATGCGCATAGAGATCGTGAGGATTTTCGACACTATGTAGTGTCCAGCTGATCAAAGAGTTTTCCTTGCTACCTTCCTTCTTTAGGACGAGGCCTGTCATTGGTGGTCATTAGTGTCAAGGATAGCTGGGCCTCAATTTGTTTGGACTTGAGAGGAATTCATGGTCCGTTTCGATCAGAAGTTCTCGCCGAGCATGTTCAGGGGCAGAGGGCTATGGAGTTCAAGACTCTAGTCCAGAGCGATATGACGGTGTTACAGTATGAAGCCTGTTCTTGGCATTGTCTAGGTTTGCTCCTCATCTCACTAGTGATAAGAAGATGAGGGCTCGCCGTTTCCACAACGACTTACATCCCACTCTCCGCAGTCGAGTAGTGGGCCATTCCTTGAGGACATTTGATGAGGTTGTGTATAGGGCCTTGGTGTATGAGGAGGATTGGGTTATGACCCAGAGATCACGAGAGAAGAGTTCCGATGGAGACCAAAAGAGGAGAGCACCAGCTGGCAGTTCCCAACAGCACCGTCAACAGAGAAGGAGGGGCAAATCTGAGTTTAGGCAGCCTGCAGCTCAGACAACAGCTTCATCATCATCATCATCTCATCAGTGCAGCTAGCAGCTCCATCTTCCGTCCCTTTTTCAGGTGCTTGCTATGGTTGTGGGCAGACTGGGCATCGGAGGCGTGATTGCTCTCATCCCTTACAATAATAGAGACCAGCGTAGTTGCCACCTCCTCATCCTCCTCAGCATCAGCAGCGAGCGTAGCTTCTGGCTCCCTCTCCTAGGGCTCCTCCTCAATAGTAGAGGCAGTCAGGCAGGCCTCCACAGTGACCACAATAGCAGCAGCAGAGATAGCAGCAACAGCCGAGGGGACATGCACCTCTCCAGTCTTTGGGTCGAGTATACATTATAACTCAGCAGGGGTAGACTCAGGATCCGTAGTCTTCAGGCTTACTTCCTTTGCCAGCTCAGGGCAGATACTATTCTGCACAGCAGGCGTAGGGCCAGGACCCACAGTCATCGACCGGTGGAGTTGTCGAGGGTATTCTTCTTGTTTCTGCTTGTGTTACACATGTCTTGTTTGATTTTGGTGCTTCTCATTCCTTTGTGGCCAAACATTTTTACCGATCGACCGATATTCCATCAGAGTCTGCATCTGAGGCCTTGGTAGTTTTGACTCCCATGGGGAAGTCTGTTGTGTTGAGCCGTCGTTGTCCTTCTTGCCCCATGCTGGTGGGCGAGATGTTCCTTCTCGCCGATTTGTTTGTCTTGCTAATGGTAGAGTTTAATGTTATCCTAGGTATGGACTGGCTTGCGGAGTATTATACTGTATTGGACTGTGCCACGAGAACAGTCACATTTCATATTCCTAGCTTGCCAGTGTTCTAGTTCATTACCAAGCCAAGAGGAGAGCCGTTGTCCAGTTTATTAGCTTGTGTCATCGAGGATTCCGTGGCAGGGTGTATTGAGCAGCTGCCAGTTGTTTGTGAGTACTCGAATGTGTTCCAGGAGATCCTAGGTTTGCTGCCGTGTCGGCAGGCGGAGTTTCAGATAGATTTAGTGCCCGGTACTATGCCTATCTCAAAGGCCCCCTACCGGATGGCACAAGTGGAGTTTAGGGAACTGCAAGAGCAGTTGGATGAGCTCTGGGAGTTTTATTCATCTCAATAGTTCACCTTGGGGAGCCCGGTATTGTTCATGAAGAAGAAGGATAGTTCATTGAGGCTCTGTGTAGATTATCGCGAGCTTAACAGAGTCACTATTAAAAATCGATACCCGCTTCCCCGTATTGATGATTTATTTGACCAATTGCAAGGTGCATAGTTCTTTTCAAAGATAGACTTATGCTCCAGTTACCATCAGATTTCGGTCCGAGAGGAAGACATTCCGAAGACAGCATTTCGGACGTGCTACGGTCACTTTGAGTTCTTAGTCATGTCGTTCAGATTGACCAATGTGCCTGCTGTATTTATGCAGCTGATGAACGAGGTCTTTCGGCCCTTCCTCGATCAGTTCATGGTGGTGTTTATTAATGATATTCTTGTGTATTCGAGAACCCAGGAGGACCATATTGAGAACTTACAGATTATACTAGAGACCCTCCGTGCCCACCAGCTGTATGCGAAGCTAGAGAAGTGCGAGTTTTGGCAGGAAGAGGTGAAGTTCTACGGTCACGTGGTGACAAGGGAGGGTGTCGTTGTGGACCCCTCGAAGGTTGATGTAGTGCATCAGTAGGGCCAGCCCACAAACACGTCCGAGATCCGTAGCTTCCTTGGTTTGGCGGGATATTATCATCGGTTTATCGAGGGTTTCTCTTGTATTGTAGCACCACTGACCTGGTTGACCCGGAAGGGCGCCAAGTTTGTCTGGAGTGATGCCTGTGAGGAGGCATTTATGAGGTTAAAGGACCGCCTCACCTCTGCTCCTGTTCTCATTATTCCTGATGGGAGTGAGGGTTTTGTTGTATTTACCAATGCCTCCAGAGTTGGCTTAGGTGTTGTCCTTATGCAGCGTGGGAAGCCAGTGGCGTATGCCTCGAGCCAGCTCAAGGTCCATGAGCTGAACTACCCCACCCATGATTTAGAGTTAGTAGCGGTTGTCTTCGCACTGAAGGTGTGGAGGCATTATCTCTATGGGGTTAGGTTCAAGCTCTTCTCGGATCATAAGAGCTTGAAGTATCTGTTCTCGCAATCCGAGTTGAACATGCGATAGAGGCGATGGATGGAGCTGTTGAAAGATTATGACTTCGACCTTCAGTACCACCAAGGTAAGGTGAATGTGGTGGAGGACGTGCTCACCATCAGCCCTGAGGCCTGGTAGCATAAATGATAGCTCGACAGTGGTAGATGTTCGAGGATGTTTCAGAGTTTGACTTTGAGTTCGGTCTGCAGTCTTCCTTGGTTCAGCTTTCAAGCTTGTCGAATCAACCCTCTTTGATTGCTAGGGTGATCGAGTCTTAGCAGATAGATGAGTCACTTCAGGAGTATCGAGTAGAGGCAACATCCGTGGAGTAGTCTGACTAACAAATTGGTTTCGATGGTGGATTATGCTTCAGAGGCCGATTGTGTGTCCCAAACATGCCAGAGTTGCGTCGTGATCTGATGACCGAGGCACACCGATCGAAACTTACTATTCAACAGGGGCAGTATTTTTGGTCGGGGATGAAACAGCAGATTGCTAGCTTTGTGGCTGAGTGTGACACTTGCCAGCGTGTCAAGGCCGATCACCTGAGACCCCCAGGTCCTTTGCAGCCATTGAGCATTCTAGTGTGGAAATGAGAGCATGTGTTGACGAATTTCATCGTGGGTTTACCGAGGACTCAGCGTGGTCACGATACCATCTGGGTTATCGTCGATCGTCTGATGAAGTCGGCTGATTTCATTCCGATGCGTGCTTCCTGGACTATGGACCGGTTGGCGAGGATCTTCATTGAGGAGATAGTGAGGCTGCACGGCATTCCAGTTTCGATCGTTTCTAACCAAGACTCTAGATTTACGTCTCAGTTTTGGAGGAGTTTTCAGCAGGCGATGGGGACCACTTTGCATCTCAGCACCACTTATCATCCGCAGACGGATGGGCAGACTGAAAGGGTTAACCAGACCCTTGAGGATATGCTCAGAGCTTGTGTAATTGACTTTGCAGGCAGTTGGGATGAGCATTTGCGCCTCACCGAGTTTGTGTACATTAATAGTTATCAGGCGACTATCAACATGGCTCCTTTTGAGGCACTCTATGACAGACCGTGTAGATCTCCTTGCTGTTAGACCGAGGTTGGAGAGCATCATCTCCTAGGTCCTGATCTTGTGCAGTAGATGTTGGAGATTATTGATTTTATCAGGCAGAAGATGCGCATAGCTTAGAGCCAACAGAAAAGTTTTGTTAATCGTCAGCATTGACCCCTCGAGTTTGCAATTGTGGACATAATATATCTCAAGGTCTCACCTATGAAAGGTGTGGTTTAATTTAGTGTGAAGGGCAAGCTTGCCCTGATATTTATTGGACCTTTTGAGATTACCAAGCGCGTGGGCGCTGTGGCCTACAGGCTTGCCTTACCTTCTGAGTTGTCCGCGATCCACGATGTGTTCCATGTTTCTATGTTGGGAAAGTGTGGGTCAGACATCATACCTGTGATTGATTGGCAGCCCCTCGAGGTCCTTGAGGATGCTTCTTACATTAAGCAGCCGATTCATATTCTTGATCGGAAGGAGCAAGCTCTTAAGACCAAGGTCATTCCCATGGTGAAGGTGCAGTGGGGTCATCATTCGGAGGCCGAGGCATCTTGGGAATGCGAGGCCGAGATTAGAAAGCATAATCCCCATTTGTTTAATGATTGATTGATGTATGATTGTTTGTATTGCCTTCTCTTTGATGATTGTTATATGATGGTGGTGTTTTGCCTTTCATTTTGTCCTAGGATTGGTTAATTTCGAGGACGAAATTTCTTTGTTGGTGGGGAGGGTTGTAACACCCGACCCAAGTGCATGTGTGTGCATGTGTGTGTATAGTGTGTATTTCAGTTCTCTTATTCCCACAGTCCTACCGGTCGAATCCCGGTGACCCGTGACCCTCGGATAGTGTTTGCGGTCATCCCTAAGTCCGGTCATGTAGACTCAACTCGGATCGACCTGAAACCTATGTCATCTTATTCGCATCGTCGTTGCGGTTCCGACCCCGCGTCTAGTGCCTCTAACCGATGTGAATATCATAAGTCGTATATATTTCATTTCTAGCCTTTGATCTTGATCATGTGGCCCACCTAGTGTGAAGAGCACATTTTTCAAGGTGGCTCACTCCCTCTTGTGCAATTTCCAATACACACTCCCCAACACCACCCAAAATTCCATAACCTACACTACCACCACCCAAACACCACCCACTCCTACCCTATAGCCACCATTTAGCCCTAGCCATGATGAGATTTCTCTATCCCATACACTCTTTTTCTAGAAAGAAATTATGAAATTTCCCTTTCCAAGGCACCATCTCATGATGAGATTCCTACAACTATCCATCTCTCTCCTCTCTCCCTCTCATTTCTCCCTTCCCATTTCCTTCTTCCCACTTGAGAGAGAGGTGGGACGTCCACACACTCCAGCCCCTTCCCTCTCCTCTCTCCCATGATCCATCCATCCAAATTCTATCTCATCCATCTATCTTGGTTCATTGAAGTATTTGGAGCTTGGTGATCTAAGTTTGGTGAAGATCTTTTAAGTGGGTGCTCTTCTAATGTACATATTTCTTGTTCCATAGCTTAGATCTTCTCTCTTCTTCTTTTAGGAAGTGTAGGACCAATGAATTAATGGTGGAGATCCTACACCATCTATTGGATATGGCCAAATGGCCCATCTTATGCATGCATGTCCATGCATGGGGTTTCTCGTTGATTGACCTTATCATAGAGGGTTCTTCTCATTCCATAACATGATAGGTCATCTAGACCCTTGCATCATGGTTAGGATGGCATCACAGCCATTCATCTTAAATGTAGATCATGTATGATGATGATCCATGGTGTAATATAGATGTAAATGCAATGTATGGGTGTGATTGTGTTGGGGAAGGCTCAATAGTGACGGAGCCTTCTCCCGATGGCTAGAATTTTCTTCCTCTTCTTCCACCTTTCTTATAATTTGCTGATGATGTGTGTGGTCTACTTGGTGGGCCTGGATAGTCTAGAAAAGTCTAGCTATGGTATACATATGAGGGGACATAAAAACTATTTTTCTCCAATTTTTGGAGGCCTTTAGTCCACCCCATTAGGAGCTCAGATCAGGACCAGCCAAAAATCTGCACTAACTAGATTTTTAGGCAGGTAGTTTTCTTTAATTTTAGATAAATACTTTTCTATTTCAAAAAAATTGAAACTTTTCCAGGGGGTGGCCCACCCATGATAAGACCTACCTACCAAATTTTGGGGCCAATGTATCCTTGATCAATTGTCGACGAGGTCTGGACCGGCCCACCAGGCTAGAAGCCCAAGGCTGGGACGTCCAACATGGGCTGGTCGTCCACCCTTTGTTAGGCCCACCTTAATGTGTTTTGTATCCACGTCGTTCATCCTGATTGTGGCCCACATGGGACGTGGCCCACTTCCCTTTGGGATGTCCACATATTGATGTCCATTGGGGCAGCTATCCATGGCCCCATGACCACCCAGGCAAGGACGCCCATGCCCATTGGGCTGCTGCTGGACGTCTTGTCCAACAGCATAGCCCATTTGATTTAAGTGTTTTATGCACTCCATTAATCTGGTGAGGCCCCCAAGGATGTGTGTGGGTCACCAGTAAACTATGATTTTATAAATTGATTTTATTGCTAAACTCCAGCAGGCCTAGAAGATAGGTGTCACGCCTTAAACTCGGAAACCAGGCTCACAAAATTTTCGATCGCCGAATCCGATGCCAACAGCCTCTATAGTACCCCATTTTCAGCTCCAGCATCCATACGCCAGATTCTGATCCTGAGATCCTACAAGGAGGATTTTTCAACGTACTTTTATCTTGTAATAAGCATAACCACATGTTTACCCAAATCACAAAGGCAACATCATTATCATATATCCAATAATATAAACATTTGAATATAATGCTAAAAGGGAAATACATATATCGAAATCAAAGCTTAAGAAGTTGGCTACTTGCTCCAAGCTTCACGCTGCTGCAACTTAACGCTGCTTGCACGCATCTATCATGCATAAGCTTATATAAAGCTTAGAGGGTGGTGAAAGTATGTGCGTAAGATAAGTTCCAAGCACACAAATACAATGCTATAATCATACAATGTCGAAAATACTAGCAAGATCATGAATCATAAGATATCAGAGTAAGCGGAAACATACTAGTAAGTCCACGAGTCATATAATATCAGAGTACAGAATGCAGATCATAATGAGCCAAATATCAAATGCCGATGATGTAATACAATATGCAAATCCTGAGAGCCACGAATACCATCAACCTCATCTAAGCTATATAAATACAGAAACATAGTAACCCAAAATGCTAAATGTTGCAAATGCAATGCAATAGCGATGCGAATGAAATGACTAAGCTAGAGTGAAGTCGGAATGATAGTACATAGTATCGCAGGCTATGAGGTCCATCATAAGGAACTTTTATCCAAACCAGTCCCATACCTAAATTTAGATAGTCAGACTCAATATGGTAGACTCCTGATCTCAGGTTAGTCGCACACCCTTATTGAAATCCTTGTCATTATGAAGGTACACATAACAATTATTTGTGCACCACCAGCCCGAGTGGATAGTGAATTAATGAATGAATGATTAAAATGCTGAGTATGCAACTCCTGCTCAATAAGTCTACATATCAATACTGTACATCTCTGGGATCATCACCGGGGTCTATTACACTCTACGCCAGCTACCGCCCCTATCCGAGCGCACAATTGGGTAAGTGGAAGAGACCTCACTATCCGCTTGCTAATATCGGGTCCGTCTCGTTGATAGCGAACTCATTCCTCAAGCTAGTCAGACTCAGCCTAACATTGCCTACTCCCTCAAGCGGGTAAGGCCACACCCCCTCGCAATCAACCATGACATGGTGGGAAACGCGGCCTATTGGTATTCGGCACTCTGACGCTCATATATCCACTCGGTCTAGACGTTGGGGCTTCCTCTGGTACCAAGAGGGTTTAAGGATTTTCACCTAAGGCCATCTATGATGGCCCAATGCTAGTAATAGATTTCCAGTATCTCATCTGGCCATCCACGATATGCCTGTGGAGGCTACGGCCCTGATGTCGCTTGGGCATACGATAGTCATATCACAAAATGCGAGATACATAAGTCATACCATCCAGTCTTGCATCAAACCTACACATACCGTGCACTCATATGTGATGACTCCGCCTATCAGGGAGTCTCATAACAACATGCCCAATGGCATATGCAATGATCAATCAAATCTCATAACAAACATGCAGATGATGCGTATAGGCATGTATCATGATGCTATACTGTCACATACTCATAATCGGCATCGATAATCGGCCTTAACAATCGGAACGACCTTGATAATTGGCCTATCAAAGGGCCTAAGGGAAGGTCACAATGTGGACATTTAACTATCATTGCCCATCAATGTGGACATTTAACTAACATTGCTCCAAGGAGTGGCCCACATAGAGCCAAACATATAGTGAGCCTATAGCCTCAAACAAGGGCCTAATATTCAACACCATAGGCCTCACTCAATGGCCTAATACATATCACTATGGGCCTCGGCACATGGGCTATAAATACATCACATGGGTCTCACTCACGGGTCAAATACACATCACCGTGGGCCGCATCACATGGGCCACAGATACATCAAGTGGGCCACATTGCATGGGCCTCGAATACATCACAATGGGCCATATCATATGTGCTGAAAATTCATCATAATGGGCCACATGACATGGGCTAATACACATCACAATGGGCCGCATGACATGGGCCTAATACACATCATAATGGGCCACATGACATGGGCCTAATATACATCATAATGGGCCGCATGATATGGGCCTTACACATCGCAATGGGCCGCATCAACGGGTCACACCAATGGGCAGATAAACATCAAGTGGGCCACATCATAGGCCGCAACAATGGGCCTCATATTCATCAAGTGGGCCGCATCATAGGCCGCACCAATGGGCCTCATATTCATCAAGTGGGCCACATCAATGGGCCACACCAATGGGCCTCATATACATCAAGTAGGCCACATCAATGGGCCGCACCAATTGGCCTCATATACATCAAGTAGGCCGCACCAATGGGCCTCATATACATCAAATAGGCCGCCTCAATGGGCTGCACCAATAAGCCCCATATACAACAAGTAGGCCGCATCAATGGGCGATACCAATGAGCCTTATATTTACTATAAAGGGCCTCAAGTGGGATCTTAGATTACACCTAAAATCATTTCAATAGTGGCAGGTGCAACATGTGTATCATTGTTCACTATCATTCTATGGGGCACATGGCTCATTCATGATGATCAGCACTGTCCAAACATTGTCTATATAAATCAGCACTGTCCAAACATTGTCCAGCACTGTCCAGCACAATCTGGACGGTGTGGATTACAAAACATACATCACGGTGGGTCTTTTAATAGATGGATGGCGTGGATTACAAAACATACATCATGGTGGGTCTTTTAACAGATGGACGGCGTGGATTACAAAACATACATCACGGTGGGTCTTTCAATAGATAGACGGCGTGGATTACAAAATATACATCACGGTGGTGGGGTCTTTCAACAGATGGACGGTGTGGATTACAAAACATACATCACGGTGGGTTTCCACGGAACTTGCTGACGTCATAAGCAACAGGTGGATCCCACCGTTCAGACAGTGGACGGTGAGGATAACCACATCAAGGTAGGCCTCACCTCTAGATGGATGGTGAGGGTACAATACTTACATCATGGGGCCCATAGCCCTTGCTGACGTCAATACAGCAGATATATTGTTGTTGTAAGGAATGCCAGCCAATCAGCTTCCTTAGGTGGGTCCCACGTAGGGCCCACTATATTATAACATATTGTATTATATTATAATAATAATTTATATTATATATTTATTTATTACTATTAATATTATATTTATTTTTATTTTAAAGAATTCCTTCGTCCAGGTTCTGGATGCTGGTCGGTTGGTGTGAATAAGATCCACACATCAGGTGGACCCCACATGCATGGACAGTGTGGATCATAACACTTCAAGTCAATGTGGGCCCACACGCTACCCTGGTGCAGACGGTTGGGAGAGCACATGTACAATGAGGTCCCAAAGCTGTTGGACCTTCCAGCAGCATCTCATTGATTTGGATGGCTGGATGAGACGCATGCATCTGGTGGGTCCGCTAGACCTGGACAAAATGGATGAACGGTGTGGGTATATAATACACACACCACTGTGGGGGTCACGTCCCACTGCAGCAGCCTTGCTACTGGACGGTTTAGATTATAACACATATCTCATGATCAAACCAGCAAAACTTACTGCGTTGATATAGTAGTTGTTTGCTGCTCGTCCAATCAGATGGACAGAGTGGATAAAGAATAAATACATCAAGGTGAGTCCCATCCCACACGTGCAACACGTGTGGGTTGGGCCCCACATGCTGTAATGCATGGACGGCCTGGCTACAGGTACATCATGGTGGCCCTACACCACCCATCCAGATGGACGGTGTGGATTAATTCAAGGTGGGCCACAAAAGGGGAAAGAGAGAGAGAGAGAGAGCTAGAAACATGAGAAGGGGAGGGACCCCGCCACTATGGCCCTCCCTATACAATGCATACATCAAGATGGGTCCCACCATATGTGGGCCCTCAAATCATTAAATCCAAACAAAAATCACTCACCTTTGATCTTCTCTTCCTTCTTCTGCCCATAGCCTCTAGAGCTCCAAGGGAACGATTTCAACGGTCGAGATGATCTTTGGATGGTGGAGATGGGAGGTAGGAAGGTGGGTCACATTAGCTTCTCTCCCATGGACGTCCACCTCTCTCATGGTTACTTGAGAGATGGAGTTTGAAAATGAGAGAGAGATGAGAGAGAGGATGGATGGGTGTGAGTGATGGAGTGATGGGGAGAGGGATGGGTGAAGTGATGGAAAGTTGACTTTTTGGGGTTGCTTTTGTACTTGGGGATGGGATAGGGTAATGGGTTGAGTGATGGGTGTACTTTGATAAGTGAGGTGATTGATGTGATGGATTCTCTTAGGATTACAAAATGTTGTGTTTTCCTCAAACTGAATATGGGCCCACATCTCCCGGCCTGGGTATCACCTCGACACGCGAGTCGCAGCATCAGAACCGCGACGATGACGCGGTCGCAAGGATACAAGTCTCGGGTCGAGCTAACTCTGGAATATAGGATACAACTCAGGATCCCGCACAAACGCCGGTTACAGATAGCGAGTCGCTGGAATTCGATCGGGAGGATCGCAGAAGCCTACGGAACGGTATGGCTAGGATACAGGTCTCACAATAGGTGGGCTAGAATCACTACCAAAAAAAGAGACAAAGGATACAGACCACATTAGTTTTTTGCTACGGATATAAACCTTAGCTACAATTGTTACAGTTTTACTTCGTAGCTAAAAGGTTGATACACCATTAATAATTAATGGTGTTGTAAGGGGTTCTATAGGGTCTAAAAAAATATATGTTCTATCTAAGCCATCCATATATTTGGAAATATTACTTTAGAGCATGAAATAAAAAATTAGCTAGATTGAAGGCTCAAGTGGACCCACGGTAGGAAACATGGATATTAAATCACAATTGCTTCTCATGGTGTGGTCTACTTGGGCCTTCGATATACCTTAAATTTGGGATCATGAACTAAAATAATTTAATAAAATTATTGGTCAGAATGGATAAACCAAATACATCATGGTGGGCCCCACGAAGCCCCTGTCAGGACCGTCCATCATCCGTTTGTGAGACAACGCCCAAATTTAGGCGCGCGCTCAAAACAGAGTCAGGCCCAAAAAGGGTTATTTCTCTATATCTCTTGCTCTCTCTCTCTCTCTCTCTCTCTCTCTCTCTCTCTCTCCATTCCCTAATCTCTTCTTTCCCTAATCCCCTCTCTCCCTCCCAATCTTTGCTCATCTCTCTCATTCTCCTCCCGATCTCTGCTCATCTCTCTCATTCTCCTCCCTTTCTCTCCATTGCATCAATCGTGAAGAAACACACGCCGTGAAGATCCTCTTCTATCTCTCTCCATTACAGCAACTGTGAAGTTCCTACCCGAAGAAACACACGCCATGAAGCTCCTCTCCATAGGTTTGATATCTTCTTCTCTTTTTCTGTCTTTCAGATTTGATACATTGTAACTGTTTGATGAAATGGCCCGCTATCTGTTTGTTGAAATGACTAGATGAAATGGCATGCAATCTATTTGATGAAATGACATGTTATATGTCCTTGGAGAGGTGGGCCACACCGACGCTTATGCCTTTTCGCTCAGACTCTTATGCTAATGTGCTGGTCTGTTGGATTTCCAAGCCAGGCATCAGGGGCAGAATTGAGCATGATTTATAGGCCTACCGGCCCCAAGCCTAAGCCTCATACTTCTTAGTTTGAGGCCCCACCTGAGTGTGTGTGGTTTATCTACTGTTGGTTGGTGTCAGATTGTGAGCCCCCTCCCTGTTTTTGCCATTCTGCCAGATTTCTCTCTATTTTCAAACTTCACAAAGTTCTTAATTTTCTAACTAATGATTCTTAACTATTGTGCTTTCTACGTATCCTACCAATTTTATTCCTTATCTCACACACATACAATTCTTTCTACTTTCTTGGCAGCTTACATTCATAGGATCAACTGCTACTGGTAAAGTCGTGCTTGAAATGTCTACCAAAAGCAATCTTAAGCCCGTGACACTCGAGCTTGGAGGGAAATCTCCCTTCATTACCTTTCATTATATGTGAGGATGCTATTGTTGATCAGGCTGTAGAGCTTGCACACGCTGGTCTGTTTTTAATCAGGTGTGTCTAATCAATTAAAGAAAATTTCCAAATTTCATGGAGAATGATTTTATTGAAACTAAGTCTGATTTGTGTACAGGGACAATGTTGTTGTGCTGGGTCTCGTACGTTTGTTCATGAACGTGCTTATGATGAGTTTGTAGAGAAAGCAAAAAACCATGCTTTGAAATGTGTTGTTGGTGATCCTTTCAAGAAGGGTGTTGAACAAGGTCCTCAGGTCAATTAAAAAAAATTCTCTCTTCCTTTGTACATGAACACATTGTTGAAGAAACATTCCCAAATGGCTCTAGCAAAAATGTAATGTACAAATATAGTCCATTGGCTCCACATCTCAAGTATTTAGTGTTGTGCAACTGTTTGCTTATGAATCTTACAATTATTTAGTTTACAATGTCCAAACAAGTAATCTATCTTTTCCATCTTGGGATATAGAAAATTTTCAGAGGAAAGGAATGGGAGCTCTCTATTGTTGGGTGACTAGAAGCAGGAGCTTGTGCTAGGATGAAATCCACTCTTGTCACATATCCTTTAGATGTCTTACGGCTAAGGCTAGCAGTTGAAACCGGAACCATATTGATGTCTAAGGTTGCACTGAACATGCTAAGAGATGGAATTACTTCCTTTTCAGTGAGTCTTAGACCTTCTGTTCTTGTGATTGCACTTCACCTTAAATTGCTGTGAACTTTTGCATTTTCAACTTGTGAGCTTACCATTTCAAAAGTCCTTTCATATTTACCAGGAAAAAAAAAGGCATATGCATTCAGGGTTTCATAACACCAAGTGTTACATGACCTGTAACAAACATCATCAAGATCTTGAAAATCTCGTGCAACATTAATCAAACAACATGTTAATATCTTGAGATTTTCAAAATCTGGCTGCATTTTAATTTTCCATAATTGTATTGCAAAATTATATTGCTATATCAACACATAACACATCTAAAATTTTAAATAATCATTATGTGCATATATAATAATTTTTAAATGGTTTGTTAAACTTCTAAAATTTTAATTTTCAGTAAGATTTTTCCCATGATAATTCCAGAAAAAAAAGAGCTGATCAGGCGAGCTTCCGGAGTTGACAAATTGCCATCTAACAACATATACTAGTATTCCATTGTTTTGCATTCTTCCACTCATTTCATCAATCTTCTTATGGTGACTTTGTTTTTTAATCATATGACAACCATTCCAAAAGGCTGGAAAGTCGTTGCCTGCATTTGTAAATTTTTGTCCTAGTCATTTGTGTTTACACCTATTCTTCCTGCCTTTGATGATTATCAAATGTTATTTTAGACAAGCTCATATTAATGATACTGTTTTGTGGCCCTTTTGAATTTTCAGATTGATTTGCTGCAGTTCAAAAAGATAATGAAGTACATCACATCCGGCATTAAAAGTTGGGCCACCCTTGAATTAGGTGGTGAAAGGCTTGGCAGCAAAAGATACTATATTCAGCCTACTGTTTTCTTGGATGTTAAGGTATCACTTTTCCCCACTCTGTCAACGGTTCCTAGAAGAAATATTACTAGGACTAAGTCATGTTTTCCAATTATTGTCAATTTACCCTTTAATATGTGAAGATTACCAATGCATGTCACACTAAATTTTAAGTATTACCAAAGAAATTAGAAAATTCCATGTGACCAAGATTGAAATCCAAGGGATTGTTTGGGCACTCCCACTTTCTGCGATGGATGGTATTTTTTCGGCTAGCTGAAAGGAATCCAAGGGTAGTAGAAGTTGGAAGATAGAACCTTTAGTTGTAGCTTCATTTTCTGCTCTATCCCAAACATTTAATAGATGGGTTATACTCAAAATGCGTAACCAATCCCCGACCTATTGGTAATCCCAAATGGGTCCTAATTGCCTTATTATTGTTATATAATATTCATGGCATGGAAACTAGACCCTTTTCTTATATGCTCTAGAACAGGCTATCCTTAGCCTTTTGTAACTAACTGTATCTATTCTGTTATGTAGACTAACTCAGTGGTGAAAGAGCTGAAGGACTTGAAGGAGGTAGTCATTGGGCATGGTGGAGAGGATGCAAAGGATGCATTTGATCTTGAGAAGCACATAGATGCCTATTGCAGTCTCTGTCACAATCCCTGTTGGTGGGTGTTAGCCTCAATTTTTGGATAAGGCCATCTTTGCAATGGAATATTCTTGATTAATTGTCTTGTTAGATGTGCTTGCAAGCATGCAAAGAATAAAACTTCAGCGTCAACAATTGCTAAATCAGGAAAACATTACACTCCCCTCCAATTAAAAAAAGGACTGATAATTGGTGTAGTTTTTGAGCTAAAGCCTATACTAGGAAGGGCCTTCCATGTCTACAGTTCAGATCTTGTATGCCTGTGCAAAATAAGCTTCACTAACTCCTTTGCCTATCTCATTTGTTTGCAAGGATTCAAGCCCAGAATATGGAAAGACTGGGATTCAGGGAATTGGTCTGACAGTTGTGTGAGCCAAAAGCCATTAGAATGTGGGAACGAAGATGGGTTCCTTGATGAATGTGTCAAAATGGTCAAAGTGCTTGGTATGCTTTTAGCTTTTGAACTTGTTTTCGAACTTTGACATGCATTTCTGAATTCTGTATTTTTGCATTATATTTGAACTTAAATGTGTATTACTTAATCCCATATTTGTGCAATATTCTATTTGATTGTTCCAAACTTTTTATTTAATGGTTCGTTCTTCATGATCTGTAGAAATGTGGATAGATGTGCAGGAGTTCAAGATGACCCTTCATGATAAGCAAGTTATGATGTTTTCAGCATATTCATATTCTATTATTCTTTATTTGTATTGGTTTAATTGGGTATATGGGTTTGTAAGCCATGAAGTCTTTATCTGTATTAGCTTAGATATGGGTTTGAGAATGATTGAATGATTCTTCTCTTCTATTTCTTTTAAAATTTTGTATTATTGTTAGTCTCAAGTCATTTATATGAAACTAATGCAATGTTTTCCATGTTCAAGAGGACTATGAAATTTTAGACTAGTTTCTAGCTCACCATGTGTTCCTGTTATTATCATTTTTTGGTGAGACATGGAGGCTCTGTGCTGAAATTTTGTATTGTGCATGAGACAAATAGATGTATAATTGTAACCCTTCTTATTTTTGTTACAGATGAGATATTGTATCATTATCCATCGCAAAAGAAGAAAAAGAAAGTTGCGATCCTGCTAAGTTGCAAGCAGCGGATGATGCAGGGAAAGCATCTATTATGTTGAGGTGACTATAGAAAGCATGAATTCTTTTTTCTTTTCATCTTTGTAATTTTTTGTTATGATAATCTATGCATATCATTATCATTGTTTGGTTGCTAGATGAACAAGAAACCTTTTTAGTTCAATTGGGCATATTGCATATTTCTTCAGCTCGATTGGTTGAAATTGCCTTAGGATTACCTCTAGCACCTTGCAAAGAAAAGGCTAGCAATTGTATTCTGTTACAAGCTCTCAGCATACTATCAAAGGAACTTTGCTTTGCTGCATTCACTTGTTTCACATTGGCTTTTTTTTGCTTCAAGCTTTTGATACCTATTTTATTTTTATTATATTTTCTTTGCTAAGATCTTGTGATGCTTTGCTGGCAGATATGTTTGTGTACTTAGAGCCTTTTATATGCATATCACTTGGACAGTCACTGATATCTACCAATATCTTGAGCCACTCTACAATGATTATCGAAAAATAAGGCATAAATTGTCAGATGGGCGTAAGTTTGATTCAATTTTATGTGATACTTTCAGATATATTCTTATTTGCCTCATCAGTCACAATTTTGCAACTTATCTTTTAATTATTCTATGAACTCTCAATCTATACAAGATGCATTTAAATTTTTCATGAAGAGGAATGCTATTTGGTCAAACCAATTTACATTTTGATTTTATTTTTTATTGAGTTGGAGGATTTTCGTTGACCCATGTGGATGAGGTTATTGATGAACTCCTGACTAAAGACTATTCTTGCGACGTTGCTCTACCACATGTCCAGAAAAGGTGACATCTATTACACTTGATTAGTTTCAGATTGGATTTGAATGAAGTGTAAGAACATTTCTAGTGCAATTCACGAATTTTGAATGGTGTTATTGTAATTTGGTAAATAGCATATCCAAACACTGCCTTATTCTTAAATAAAAACCGAGAACAACAACTAAGAATGCACTTCAATTTCTTCTTCATCCATTTCCATCGTTGATCGTCAGTCAAAAACAGGATGTGGAGTTCGATCCTTGTTCACCTGAGTACATTGAAGCTTATTTGAATCTCCCTGAAGTGCAGAAGTCTCTCCACGCAAATGTCACCAGCCTTCCACATCCATGGATATCTAGCAGGTATCAACATTGTTTTAAATACCCCATGAAGTCATTTTTGTTAATATTTGGATCCTTATGTGCTAATTTAGATTACATCTGGTCTCTACTCTGGATGAAAAACAACTCTAGTGGATTTAAGAGTGGATTTACAAGCATTGTAGGGCTGTAAATTAAGGATTTACAAGCATTGTAGGGCTGTAAATTACAGTCAAAAGGTTTGGATTCTAGTGCATTCCAATTACAAGCAACCAAACACAATTGAGGATTCATTATCACATTGATTTCAATGTAATTGTAATTTAGATTCCAATGCATTACAGATAAAAGTTCCCAAATAGGCCATTAAACACACTCAAGGTGACAACCATACCAAGTGTCTTGATCCATCAATACCTTTTAGCTTAGAAATTTCAGTGTATAGTGAGATTAGTCTCGGACAAGGCACAGTAATGATAATGAGTGAAATTAGTCTTGGGAGCTTTTTGCTGGCTGTTATATCAAGTTTTTCTTTTGAAGGTCTAGTTGTTCTGTAAATTGATAGACTTTCCTTGGTGAGCTTAGCTGGGTTGTCTAGACTATGGCATGTGAAGAACATTATCTTGAACCTGCTAAAATTTGGTTTTGACAGATCTCTGATTTTGTTAGTTTTCATTTTCACTATGTCATTTAAAACACTTTATCAATCAAAACCTTCCTTACTATGAATCGTTTTCAATCATTTTCTTCTATTATGAAAAAAATAATAATTTGTGAACAAATCTTAGCTCAGGATGCACTTTCCTTGCCAGGTGGATCACTTTTTCTTTTTTGATCGGAAGGTACTAAGATACTTCCGCAAGGATGGCCATAACTGGAGGAAAAAGAAAGATGGAAAAACAGTGAAGGAAGCTCATGAGAGGCTAAAAGTAAGTATCTCAAAGTGGGATTCTTTTATTTGTGCTTTCAGGATGCTATCTTCAATAGTTTTTTATTAAATATTTATCTTATATATATATATATATATATATTGCAATGAAATGGAGTATGCATAAATGTTTATCAGTAAGAAAAAATTTGTGATGGATATTTTCTACTATCTCATCGAGATCATGTTTCGTTGTCACTAATTTAAAGCATTTTTTTGGAGATCTTTCTTAACTTGCTCTGTTTGATCATCGTCCTCTGCTCTTATTATACTTACAGCCGGCGATCTGTTATATTCTGAAATTTGTTTATTTAAAAATATGAATGTAGGATGCATTGTATGATTTGATTGCAATTTCAAATATGAATGCATCGTTTTCTTTCTTGATTACATTTTATGTACTATTCTTAGTAGCATTAATTGTGTTAGCTTAGATGAGTTGATCAATCACACCAGGTTCTTGCAATGGTAACATACACCATTGTTATAAATTTTTTTACAAGTAGCTACGGATATTACCCGTAGCTCATGTTCTAACAACCATAGCTATTACTAACTTTAGCATATTGCTACGGATTCATTCTACTTTTAGCTACCAATATTATCCGTAGCTGAATGTACATTTCGCTACAGAAAGTATAGCTACGGATTATATCCATAGCTATTTATACCTATTGCTACGGACTTAATCCGTAGCCATAGCATTTTGACATTTAGCTATACCACCAATTGCTACGGACGTTCTACAGACTATAACCGTAGCAATAGGCTTTTAGCTATAGTTTTTATCCGTAGCCTTTGCCCCTTTTCTGGTAGTGAATTCTAGCAATAGACCCAAATAGGCTGCCCTTAATGGCATGTTTTAAGGCAGCATGGCCCACCAGATTTAAGAGTGTTATATGCACATATCTTGCCATTTTCCCTGAAGAGCCTTTAGGCTTAATTAGTGCACATTCGAGGCCCACCCCAGTTGGGTTTCTATTATATTAATGTTCATAGTTAATTGTTGAATTTTTTAGGCCCATTTGTCCTGAAACTTTCTAAATAGGCCCCTTGACCTTTGGGCCTATATTTTTCCACTTATTATGATGGGTTTGTGGGCCATAACATGCTAGTACTTGGGCCCTTAGTTGCCCACCAAAAATAAGCTAGTACTTGGGCCAAGTTAAGAGGCCCAACTTACTTGAATTAAGTATAAGAAATTGCCCTTATGGTTAGATTACCGGGCTGCCATTAGGCCCACCACAATATGTGGGTTTATGACTTTTATCATTGGGCCCAAATCTTGCTTGAGGGCCCACCATATTGCCTGTATGTTGGGCTTAGTGTATAGTCCACTAGGCCATGGATTGTTTAGGCCTTGGGCCTTGTTTCATATTCGTGTAGTGGCGGGCTACCTTTTTGGGACCCAGTTGAGGTTAGATGTCCTCCTTGGTGGCCTTAAGGTAGACTCATGGGTTGCTATGGGTGGTTTAAGGTCCACCATAGGCCCTCGTTAGGACCGCTTATTCCTTTAGGCTTATATATCGTCCTCCTTAGCTTTGTGGGCTACCCCAAGTTATTGGGCCCCCACTAGAGGATTGTTCCTTAGATTAATTGTTTAAGTACCTAAATTTGATTCCCTCCTTGGGAAGGAAGAGTATGTTGTACGTTATCTTTGTCGTATGGTGCACCCTCATAACCCATATGCATCATGGTGTATTGGATTTCATTTGCGCGTGGCCATTGGGTTGATATGATAGAGGGATGGAGTTTCCCCTCTTATGCACATGAGTGCTTGGAGATAGTGCATGATTGGTATGCATGACTCATGCATCGCATCTCATAGATATTTTCACCCTTGCTTCACCAGGGCCTTCCCCCCCACAGGTACATTCGTGGATGGCTGTATGTGGACACCGAAAATATATTATTTGAGTATTTGGGGTACATAGGATATCCCTAGGTGAAAGCCCCTAATCCTTCAAGGTACCTGGAAGACGCCTTAACACCTGACCGAGTGGAATTTATGAGCGCCCGAGTGCCTTACACCGTTAGGCCACATCTCCCACTGTCGTGTAATCGGTTGAGATGGGATGTGGCCTTATCCACCTGAGTGAGTGGGTATTGCTAGGCTGAGTCTGACCAGCTCGTGAATGGGTCCGCTACTATCATGCTTTACTAGTGATTGGTTGTCCACAGGCGAGTAGTGAGGTCTTTTACTCTCGTTTCACTATGCGGGTCTGTAGAGCGGCAGTCATCTTGTAGTACATTAGACCCCCATGATATTCCTTATGATGAAACTATATTGAATATGTGGACTGCTTACGAGCATTGGTATTACTTCGCATTGCACTGGTATTAGTTGTATAAGCCTTATTGCGTTGCATAGCCTTGGTATGGCTTCCTGCATTCATGACTTCACCTTGGTAAGACTAGTGATATTAGCATTGATCATGCTTCCCTTCTGCATCTCCTATTATTCTTCTGCGCATCGTTGTCACACACCTACACCACCCTTTAAGCTTTCCATAAGCCTATGCACGATATATGCGTGCAAGAGATCTTAGGTCGGGGTCGTAGTGGCAGAGCTTGGATAGGAGTTGAACCGAGGACCCCAATGTTGCACATCTTTCCTTCTTTCTTTTGTTACCTTATGTATTTCCTTTCAGCCTTGTACTTGAAAACTTCAAATCCATAGTGGATTTTGCTGTGTGTTCCTTTGCTATTTCTAATATTTACTTGTTGTGATCCTGGGTATGCTCGTATTGGAATGGATATATGATTTTGAAAATCCTCCTTGTAGGATCCCAAGATCGAAACCTGCTTCAGGAGTTAAGATGTCATACGATGGAGGCTGCTGCAGCCAGAACCGGCTATCAGGTTCCTTGTGCGTCTGGTTACTAAGGCGTGACAGAGAGATAGAGAGAGAGAGAGAGAGAGAGAGAGAGAGAGATAAGTGAGCATTCATCCAATCCAAATCATCGACTCCATCTCAACCATCTAGCCTAACATATACATCAATTCAAGCCATCGCAATAGTTCAAGTTTATTAGAGTAAGATCAAGATTTGAGATCTATTATCATCTTTTCTTAGGAGTGTCATAACTCTCATTTCTATTATCAAACCTCCCACGTGTGGCATTCCTGCCTTTCATTTACTTCGCTCTTCTTTACATATTGTGTATCTCCCTTTATAACTCTTTGCCACCTGAGTACAAAAACTCCGATCCCGAGTTCCCAAGTGTGAACCTAGCAAAAATACACATGGGTGAGTTCTCACATGCTTGTGCAATTTGGTTAACATTCACTCATGATCAATTATCAGAGTACCTTTAAATCAGCCGCTTCAAAAGTTAAGAAAAAATGACTAAACCCTAATATATATAGCTAATATTCAAAATGTACAATTTCAAAAGTGGTATCTGCTCAAATGGGGAATATACAAACCACAATATACATTCAACAAAACCAAATTATGGAGTCCACCTCGGGATTGGTGGCTCCAAAATACAAATCCTCAAAATATACAAAAAGGATAAAAGCAAGGCACTTTGCCCAAGTCTACCGATCAGATAACTAGAAGTACAGAGCGCCATCAACAAGGTCCACTATGTCTTATCTAATGTGTCAGTTTCGGTGGAATCTACATTAATAATATCGTCTGGTTGGTGTTTTAAAACACCATTTCAAGTGGGAGTAAATAGATAACCCAATGGTTTCATTTTCTAAGTTACACATGTTATCAATACAATCAAGCATGGGCAATGATAGCATTATGAAATAAACAATTCCTAAGTTAATTATTTAAATCCATGGATGATATGATGATATGCATAATATTTTGCCCGTGGCATAACCCAACAATGTTTATCATGACAATGCCTAAGAACATAATAGTCCTAAACTTACCACAACAATGTTATTACTAACGAGGATATTAACATATGCGCAATGGTTGGCCCACAACACAACCCAATAATGTTTGCTATGATGATATGCATGATTAGCCAATAATTATTATTCTTGATTCAAACAGTAGGTTGGCGAAGCTAGGATACCTCTATTCTATCAAAAGTCACTAAATGGATTCACATAACTCATGACGGCACATAACAACCCCTCACCAGTGTCCCTTGATCCAAATTAAGGCATCATCTGTTATATCTCATAAATTAATAATTCCAAAGGTAAGACATAATGCCAAATAGTATATAAATCAACAGGGTAAGGGTTATTACCCAAAGATCGAGCATGAATAATTAATTTTAGAGGTGATGGATTGTTACTCAAAATTAAATAAATACAAAGAAAATGACTCGTCACCCAATTCCATTCATGCCCGAGTTGTTCGAATGGTACTCTGACATGTGACCATCAGTCGAGTATTTGATTAGGGTCGTTTGAACAACAATCTATCACTTCTATTAATGCTCACTAATCACTATGAGCCCTCTGAGGATTACAATACATACATCAAGATGGGTCCCAAATAGGATCCATACCAGCAATCGGTAGGCCCCACTTGGTCCATCACAAGAATTGAAATCGAATCCTACAAAACACCCACCAATGGTCTTCTTCTTTAGCTCCTTGAACTCCTTGGCTCCTAAGCTAACTCTTTAAGGGTAGATGATAAAGTTCGAAGGTTGGATGGTGAGATTGGGTGGTAGGGAGTGGGCCTTGATTTTGGGTTCTTTCTCTCCTTAGAATTTTTTTTCTCATGGTTGCTTGGGAAATGGAGGGAGATAAGATGGAATGGGTGAGAGATGGGAGAGAGGAATGGGTGTTGTAAGGAGAGATGGAATGGAGGGTATGGGCTCTTTTGACTTGTAGGTAAGAAAGGAATGGCTAGGTATGGGTTCATTTGAGTTAGTGAAGAGAGAGGTATGGGTGAGTGATGGGTCGTGATGGGATGTACATAACTTGTGATTGATTGATTGATGTGATGGGTTGTAGAGATTCTTTCGAAATTCGCAACGCGCAGTGTTTCTTTGGAATATACCCGGGCTCAAACTCCTAGCCTAGGTATTGCATCGGTGCATAAGGTACGGCTTTGGAACCGCGGTGACGGTGCGGTTGCTAGGGTACAAGTTTCGAGTCGAGTCGACTCAGATATACGAGACGCGAAATAGGGTCGCACGCAAACATCGATTATAGGTCGCGGGTCGCAGGAATTCGATGGGGAGGATCGAGGGAGTTTATGGAATGGTACGAACCAGGATATGGTCCTTACATAATATATGTCATTGAGCTGGTTATTTTTAAGACTCCCTAAGAGATGGAGTTGCCCCACATGAGCGCGCGGTACGCGTAGGACTAATGCATGACTGGATTGTATGACTCATGCATCTTGCATTTGTGTGATATGATTTCAGTTCGCCCTAGTGACATCAAGGCTGAGGCCTCCATAGGCATATCGTGAATGGTAGGATTGGACACCGAAAATATTTTGGTTCTACATGGGGCGTCATAGATGTCCATGGGTGAAAGTCCCTAAACCCTGATGGTACCAAGAGGATGATTCAATGTCAAGACCGAGGGGATGTATGAGCGCACGAGTATCGAATACCATTAGGCCACGTCTCTCACTGTGTCGTGATCGGTTGGAAGGGGGTGTGGCCTTACCTGCCGGAGGGTAGGGGGCAATGCTAGGCTGAGTCTAACCAGCTCGTAAATGGGTCCGCTATCGACGTGCCGGATAGGTATTGGTAGACTATTGGCTAGGTGAATAGTGAGATCTCTTACGCTCACTTGGACTGCGCGTCTAGGGGAGGGACAGTGCCATTTGGAGCATACCAGACCCCGGTGATTGTCTAGAGAGGAACTGTACTGATATGTGGATTTAGATGAGGACTGGCATGACTTGTGATTGCACCTTGTATATAACATTGGCCATATAAGCCTTGCATCACATAGCCTTAATATGGCTAACATCATTGTACTAAACCCTAGTAATGATCCGAGAGATGTACGGCACTGATATGTAGACTTATTGAGCAGGAGTTGCATACTCAGCATTTGACTCATTCATTCACTATCCACTCAGGCTGGTGGTGCGCAACCAAATCATTATATGTACCTTTACAATGGTTAGAATTTCGGTTGGAGCACGCGACCAACCTGAGATAAGGAGTTTACCACATTGAGTCTAGCTATCTAAATTTAGGTATGGGACTGATTTGGATAGAAGTCCCTTGTGATAAATCTCATAGCTTGCGATACCACGTGCTATCATCCCGACTACACACTTTAGCCTCGTTATTTCTTTTGCATTACATACAACATTACGTCCTCTGCATATGATATATTTTGATGCCCCGTCACTGTGGTCACATGTGAGAGGGCACACGTAGGCGAACGCTGATGTGGGCAAGGCCTAGTGGGCTTGGGTGAGCTACCAGTGGTTGGCAAGCTATTGTGCACACAGTGTAGGCAGGACCTTGTCCCACATATTCGTAGATTCGTCAGGATTTGCATGTTGCATTGCATCCGCAGCATATGACATTTGGTTTATTATGTCCTTGTACTCGAACGATTACACGTCAGCCTTGCTATTGCCTTTCCATTGTATGCCATATAGTAGAAAATGAAATTTGATTATCTTATTCACAATGATTGGCTATTTTAATGATTCATGGTCGCTTATTGAGTGACATGCCTATTATTGATGTCCTGTTCATGATAACATGTATAGTTATATGACATGCTTGATTGATAACCAACTCACCTATGATAACATGATTGGTTGATAACATGACTATGGTTGTTTTGGAAGTTTTTACAGGAGCACCCTGATAAGATGTGTTTTACTCCCGGCATGTAGTAGACTCACGAGTTGTGGTTTACTCATACGTATGACTTACACTTTTTAGGATGCATATAAGAGCTGTTGGAGTTTGTTATTGTTTCCTTCATTACTTTGAGCTGGTGCACCATATCATGTGTGATATGTTGAGCAGGTTCGTCTCTTCGCATTGATACCATGTACAAAATGTGTAACTGCCTAAACAAATTAATCGTTTAAAAAAATTCACACTAAAAAATCCCCCTTGTAGGATCATAGAATCGGAACCTGGCATGTGGGTGTCGGGAGCTGAGAATGGGATAGTACGGAGGCTTTTAGCACCAGATTCAGCGATCGAAATTTTTGTGAGCCCGGTTTCTGAGTTTGGGGCGTGATAGTAATGTCTTCGACTCTCTATTTGAAGATAAGTATTGTATTTACATTTATTTCATTTTGGGTTTTTCTGAGATAGCCCAAAATTCTTGGTAGGTTATTTTGTAATGATCTCGTGAAAATCACAAAGTGGGTTTTGTTGTGATAGCCCATGAAAATCACAAGAACTGTATAAGGTTGTTAAGGTGACCTTGTGAAAACTATGAAATAATGAAAGCCAAATTTACGAGGGTAGTAATTTTAGGAGTAGAGTAGGTGTGGGTTTAAGCACTGAACCACTATAACTCCTTTGTGCATTGTGGTGATTGTTTTAATTCTTTATATGCTTGTGATTGATTAGCTTTTGCTAAGTTTGATATTTTGATTTCAAAGACGTCGTGAAATAAGGTTGTCCTGCCTAAATCTTTTAGGTGAAAGTTATCCTACGAACTATTTGATATCGAGAATTCAATACTCGAGAATTCAATACTCTAAGCAATTGAGTATAATTGTTTCATTATTCTGCATTATATCAAAATCTATTCTCCCCCCCCCCCAAAGACTTCTATAGCTCGTACTTTCAGTTGGATATATAAATCATGTCCGATTATGCTTGAAAATGTAGAGTTGCCTGACGAGCTTATAGTAATGCCGATGAGAGAATACGATATCATCCTAGGAATGGATTGATTGTCCTTATATCAAGCCAAAATAGATTGCTTCAAGAAGATGGTATCTTTAAACATTTATGGGCGACTTCCGCTATAGTTCTTTGGGATGCAAAGGAGAGAAGCACCAGTTAGCCTATCAACTCTTTCAGAAGCGGACCTGTAGGAAGAAGGAATAGAACAAATCCCAATCATTAATGAATTTTCAGAAATATTTCACAGTATATATTTCAGGATTACCGCCACAAAGGGAAGTGGATTTTGGTATCGATCTTGTAACAGGGACAACACCAATCTCTAGAGCACTATATCGCATGGTTTTAGTCGAATTGAAAGAACTAAATGAACAAATTCAATGATTCCTAAATCAAGATTTTATTAGGCTAAGTACATCATCATGGGGAGTACCAGTTTTATTCGTGAGGAAAAAGAATGGTTCAATAAGGTTGTGCATTAACTACTGATAACTTAAGTTTAGTTCGAATTTTTAATTTAATTTTGTTCTTTAAGTTTAGTTTGAATTCCAAATTTTGATGTAAAAAAAAAAAAAAAACCCTATCAAGAGAGTTGAATTTAGTAAACATTACATTTCATCGGTATTTTCCTTTTAGATGATTTTGAATATCTATTAAATTTGATAGAATTATGCAGATTGTAATGAATATTAATATATTAAAACTCACAAACTTTGGATTCGAGTACCAGAATTTCAGGCGTGACACTTATTTAAGTAGCATATTGGGGAAGTTAGGAAACTGCCATCATATCACGAGTTATTATTCGGATCATGTGGCTCTCTGTAGTATGTAGTGGCTCTTCACCAGTGTCCCTTGACCTAAATTAAAGTTCATCACTCATTATACCTCATAAATCATTAATTCTAAAGGTACGACATAATGTCTAATAGTATGTAAATCAACATGGTAAGATAACCCAAATACCAAATATGAATAATCAATTTAGAGGTGCAGGCTTATCACTCAAAACTAAACCAACAAAGAAAAGATCTCGTCACACAATTCCATTCATGCCTGAATTGTTCGAACGGTACTCTAGCCTGGAGCCATTGGCCGAGTATTTAATGGAGGTTATTTGAACAACAATCTATCACCTCCATTAATAGTCACTAGTCACTATGAGGAGGTGTTTAGACTCAAATATTGCATATCTAACCCTTCAATTACATTAGTTTTCCTGATATTTAATTGATAATTTGATTTAATTATATACGTTTTTGTCTCGCGAGGTGATTTGAAAGCCTATGATGAATATGCACTTAAAAAGATAGATTTAGAACTCAAAAGAAGATAATGAAGAATTGGATATTTAGAAGTTATTAATGAAGAATTCACATGCCAAAGATCCAAGGAAACCAAGTGAGGAACGAAGAGAATCGAATGTTTGAAGTGAAAAAAAGGAATCCTGAAAATTGGCTAAAAAAATGATATTCTGAAGCTCTGAGTCTAAAAGAGAAAGTCCTGAAATAATTTTCAAAATAGACTTCGATGACATCGACAATTTAGGAATTTCGGACTAAACTTATTGGATATTTGTTGAGGGTCAAATATTGCATATTAGACCCCAGTCATTACTTGGTTTCATAAACATGATAATACTTAATGCTCTATTTTAATCATGTTTGTGTTGCAAGGTGAATTTAGGAGCTTGGACTAAAAAGGGTGCTAAAAGCATAGATTTTATACTAAAAAATCACCAACGCAAGGGACGGATCTTAGGAGACCAAAATTGAAGAATTCACATGCCAAAGATCCGAGACAATCAAGTGATTGACGGTAAAGAAGCCAGAAAATCATCATGAATGCAAGATCACAAGGTTCTCACCATCCATTTGGCATGAAACTTTATATCAGGCCTAAGGATCATAAAAAAACTATACACGTAAACTTTCAGCCTTTGGATCGTTGTGGAAGTGGTCCAACGGATAGATCAACCATAAATCACGGATTTGGGGCCCACCTGATATCTGGATATGCTTCAATTTCGGTCTTAACCCCTTAAATTAGATGAGAAAGCACCTGGTTGGAGGAGATTTCTCATGAGCATCACAATGGGCCCCACCTTAGGTTGCATGCCCACACAATGCACGTGAGCACGCATTGCACCGAACCATGGGAGTCGGTCAACGTGCGCTGACCCGACTCCCATCTTCTCTCTCGCCAGCGTCCGCATGAGGTCCCCGCTGGGACGTGTGGTGACCCACCACCTTCGATTAATTTGATGATTTGAACCGTCCATTCAAACCAGGAGGAGATTTCGACCACAACCATGGTGACCATGTCCTGCCATGCACGCGCACACCAGAGGATTACGTTCAAATGCAGGATGAATGGCAGGAAGATTTGATCCCTTGGGCCACACCAAATTCGACCAAAAGTGTCCATTCCCAACTGAAATTCCGCCATGAGTCTAATGGACGGAGCGGATTCGCTGTTAACATCGATCATGGACCCCACTGACGCCACCGACTCCACAAACCGCATGCATTACGTAAGCATGAGCGTCCGGATGCACCTGGCCACCGTGGGTCGTTCTGCGATCACGATCACAGTCAGACTGATAATCCGGATCGTCCAAATGCTTGATCAGGTGGTCCCAACCCCAGCCATGGAGGCAGATTTGAAAATCTGGACAATCCTTCCTCCCAGATTGAGATCAAACACAAGAAGGTTTTGCTTCTCGCTGCGTAAGGTGCGAAAGGAGTTGCAAAAGCTCCTACCGACTTCTCTCTAGCCACCGACCTTCTCCAGCCTATAAAAGAGAGAGAGAAAGGGACGTGAGGATGATAATCAGACATGGAGGAAAAATGGAAGAAAGAGAGAGAGAGAGAGAGAGAGAGAGAGAGAGAGAGAGAGAAAGAGAGAGAGAGAACAACATGGACATGGGGACAGCTTCTGAGTTTTTTTCTTTTTCTTTACTTGTTTTCCCTTTTGGTTTCCTTCAGATTTATTTATTTAATCATGTCTATGATTAGCTAAATCTCTTAGATAGGGTTAAGAGGTGAAGCTTGTAATGTGATGGGGTGTTTTCTATGCTTGGATTCATGTTAAGATGAACTCTCTTTGCTTCTAGTTTGATTATAAGGATTGCTTTTAGTTTTTAATGGTTTGTTGTGACTTAAATTATAATGGATATGCAATGGCATTGGGCATGTTCTTTTCATTGTTAAGGTTGTGAACGTAGGAACCCCTATTGTTCACCATCGTCTCATGGACATGGTTGGATGATGGAACCTTTCCTAACGTTCATAATTCTCTTAGATTGGTTGTGGCTTGGTTAAATTTCATTGTTTGCTTTGTCTCATGGGCATGGTTTTGTGATGGAATCACTTCTAGTTCTCATACCTATCATTCATTGAAAACTAGATCAAAGGAAGTTCAGAATTGAATTTTAATGAAATATCTTCCAATTGGATAAAGATGGGACTCTGAATCCAATTGTGTTCTTGAATCAAGGATGGATCTCCCTGATCTCTACAAGTGGATCCTTGGAAACCTTAGTTTTCCCACCTTTGAATTTTACAAGTTTTAGTTTAATAATTCACAATTATTCTCTTAAATTCTCCTAATTTAGATTACATCTTCTTCTAGATGTAGTTCTGGTTATTTTCAGATTACGTACAAGGTTAGTCCCTATGGATTCAACCTCGATCTTACCGAGATTATTATTACATTGCGACCCTACACTTGGGGTTATGAACAATAGTTCTGGATGATTTTCGATGACATCAAAGACAGTTCGATGACATCAAAGGTTTCATTAAATGCCTTCGATGACATCGAAGTTTGCCATTGAAGATGCGCTGAGTGCGTAAATTTGAGGCAGTTTGCGAACTTTTCTTAGGCGGTGCAAAAGTTTAAGTTGCAAAACTATTTAAAGGAGTCCATAGACTACTCCAAATCATCTTCTAAGGTTTGGAAGGGGAGAGGAGGCCTAAGTGGAGCACCGACAACGTTCTTCTAATTCGATTTCTTTATGTGTTCTAGTAGATCTTTTAGGTTTTTTTTTTTTTTTTTTTTTTTTTCTTTTTGAGTTAGCTATGACTAAATAATCTCTTAGTTAGGGGTAAGAGGTGAAGTTGTAGTTTATTTTTTATGTTTCCTTTGCTTTAATTCAGGTATATGATGAAATCTTATTGATTTATGGTTTGAATAAAATGAATATTTTCAGTTTTTTATAGTTTATTGTGATTGAAATTACAGTAGATATTGTGAAAGCTTTTGTTATATTCTTATCTGTTTTGGAAGTGTGTGATCGGTAAAATTCGTGATTCACCATCGTCTATAGGCATGGTGGATGGTTGATTTCCCTACGATTATTACATGAATGCTTCATGAGAGAACTATGTTAATGAAAAATTTAGATTTTTGGGTTTTTACTACTCTATCATCCAACTAGATAAGATATGACTCTAATTCCAGTTGTAGCTCTTTAAATCAAGTAAGGTAGCATCTTAATAACTACATGTGGATCCTTGGCACTCTAGTTTCCCTTTTATTATTGATTGTTAATCATCATTGATCTCTCAATTCTTCAGGTTATTAGTTTAATCTAGTTCCTAGTTCTAGTTCTAGTTTATTTCAGAAAGACACACATATTCTTGTGGATTCAACATCAGTCTCACCGAGTTATTATTACATCGCGACCTTACACTTCGGGTTGTGAACAGGAGGCTCGTCACTCCAACGTAAGCCGATAGTTTGAACATAGTATCCTATACCATCATGCTCAACTCATGAGTCTTTGTAAGATCGTAACACACTAATGGTTATGAGTAAACTCATTTCAATAGTAATGGATATATTTCAAAATTCATAGGGTGATATTTAACAACAAGCATAGAAACGATCAGTCTTGCATTAGACTGATCCAATCAACTATGGAGAACCTCCGACAAAACCAACATTGGGTTCAAGGCATCCTACATAGTTCTGACAACTATCGGTTTGTCTGGGTTCAACCTCGGTCGATCGAATAAGCCTGGGGTGGCCGACCCAAGGCTAGCAACCCTCTTAAATAATTTGTAAAACTTGATCCACCACAACAATAATTTAGATGATCAAATATATAATCGTGACACATGTACGAATCAATACAATCCAACCTACCTCAACACAATCCGACTTATACCAACAGATAATAATTGAACACATGTACAATTCAACCTACATCAACATAATCTGATATATATATATATATATATATATATATATATCTTAACATTCGACAACAAAGAGTTCTAATATTAGGAAGTTCATATCACTCAATCATTTCATCGACCATGTCATTAACCAAATAGAAAACGGACATATTTAATCATTTAAAATGCCAGGTAGAATCTTGATGGTAGATCTTTGCCTTAGATTTGAAAATTCTCGATTTGGATGCAGCCCTAGTGTCGAAAATTTTGAAAAAATGCTCCAAATCCTAATTTATCGATAATATCATCGTTATTAACTTAAATTCTAAAATAGTTAGACTTTAATCAAGGGTTAAGGGTTTTATCTAACTTAATTCGAGCAAACCCCACCTCGATTCAGCGAGTTGGGGCCTAGAATTAGTGTACAACGACATCCAGATGGGCCACACCCAAATATGGTATCTTCAATAGCATGAGTCACTCCTAATCAATCGTTGGGACGCCAAGTCTTAACATGAACAAATCCTAGGGTTAGGATTTTTGAGAAACAACAGAAACGAAAATGGGTTTCCAACCCTAATTGCTCAAAAAGGTAGAAAACAAAAGGAAGATGTGGAAGGACAACTAGAAAATCTCTTACATAGTAAGGGGTGAAGAATCTAACCCAATATTGATGGATTTAAGCCGTGGAAGAAGTGAAACCAAGCATAGAGGGAAGATCTTACAAGATTTGGCTAGGATGGGGATTGATTGGTATGAGCTGGTACCGAGCTCCACCATTTCTCCCATCTCTTTCTTCTTTCTCCTCCAAAGCCTAGAGCAAGATCATATAAAGGGGAGGGGATGCCCAACAAAATGGTTATATAGTGTCAGATGTGTGTTTGATGGCCCTAGGAATAAGGTATTTGATATCATAACCTTATAGGAGGCTGATTCTAACTTTTAAAGTCCACTAGAGGGTGTACGGGTTGATCTAGGCTGTAGGATAATTGTTGTAAGTAGTGATTTATACAAGGCTTTGATTGCCCCGCAAATCGGATACACCAATCAATGTTTATTATCAAAAGTTAGTTCGACGGTTATCATTCATCGATCAGGCGTGTGGCTATACAGATATGTGTAGGATAATAACTTATATTAGCCTCCTTATTTTAATCGTGATCTAACAGTCTGAAAGTCATAACTTTGGCAAAGTTTAAACGAAGAAAATTAACTTAAGTTTCTAACAGTTTCTAGGAGCATCCACACACTTCATGTGCTCAGCTCACAAGCCCAAGTTGAATGATTCGAGGTGCAATCTTGGTTGTTCATCTCGCGATGGATGTTAAGCCCACAAATACTAACGTCTTTTTATAGTTTCGAGTTTAGTAGACCACCAACGAGTGGTTCAGAGCTTGTTTGATTAATCCAAGCATTTATAGAATGAATTGAGTAATGATATTTCTTGTGCAAGACAAATAGGGTTTAGATTAGCTAATCCATATTGTGGGCTTCTTCCAATTAGCGAAAATGGTGATTCGGTCCTAATAACCCTAATCAAGAGTCCTAATTCGATTAAACAGAAAATTTTTCTGAAATAGTAAAATATAATTTAAAAAAAAATCGAATTTAATCACATAGGATGATTCCTGTCATGATTAAAAGCAATTCCTAAGAAAACAATGAATACTAAAACTCTAAAATGAAAAAAGATACATCATATTTATCGGCAACTTTCAATTGCATTAATTTTCAGTTTCAATAAGTTTATTGCTTGTAACATTTTTGATACTTTTTGTTACTAAATTACTTTTTTATTTTTTATTTGTAATTCATCATCAAGTACACTTTAGCCCCCACCAAATTTCATTCCATTTCAAGTTCGAAAAAATTTTAAAAAAATTCCAAAAATATTAGTTGTATGAAATCAACAATTTTCTATACAATTTCTAAAACGTCCTAAAATCAACTTTATTCAAGTTTAGTTTTTATTTATTATTTATTTTTCTATAAAACTAAACTTATCAAGCTTCAATTTGGCTTTTGAATCACTTCGATTAGTGTTATATTGAAGAAGATACATATTTTTTAAGTCAATATATTGAAACTTTCCATTGTTGTCCGTCGCTGTTCATTGTTGTCGAGGGCTGCCCAGTGCAACTGAGTCCCATTCGGTGCAATTGAACCTCGCTGTCCTAGTTTGCTCGGTTGTTCGATGTTTTCTCAATGCAACCGAGCCCCACTGTTCATGTTGTCCAAAATTCATAACTTTCACTCAATCAACCAATTTTGGTAGATCCAATATCACTCCTTTAGACCCAAAAAAGTGCAAATACACACACGAACATGTACACAAATTGAGAAATCAATGGTAATGCGTAAGGAGATTAAATTCCCAAGTTGCCAAAATCCGAAGCATTGCAAGGGCTGTCCAATCTTTCGTTCTTATTTTAGTAATCTCCTCGGTTATAGTTGATGCAAGCAATTATCTCCATAATTATAACTGTAATTGAACATTATTAGTATTTTCTTTTCTTTTTCTTCAATAACCATTGTCTCCTTGAATTGCCATCGAAGTCGAGCCATAGTCGTCTTCTATGTAGTGGTTAGAGTTGAGCAATAGGTCCTCTAATCGGTTTTAGATCTTGTCCATAATTGACTAGACAATAAAGCAATCCAAAACTCTAAAAATTTCAAATAAAAATCTAAAATCCCAAAAACTTCAAAAACCCCACAAAGTAGAGGCCACATGCGAGTGTGGGTAAAGAAGGGTACATAACCCCTTCCTTCTCCATTGCAAAGGTGAATCTCCAAACACAAACCAACCACATTAGTCATCCTGATTGGAGTCTTTGATTCCCAACCTATAACAATTCTACGGTGTCTAGACAATCATAAATTCCGAGCTCATCAGCTAGTGGCAACTCCAAGTCAGGCGTACTATCTCTGACTCAATACCATGCACTCTATCCACCATAAGGAGGCGAGAACATTCAGAGGAGTTGGCTATCGATCTCATGCGTGGGGAGAGCATCCATACATGCCAATTAGATATTGGCGTTTTTCAATTAGGATTTCCTGATTCCAATTCAATCCATAATTCATAATTGAGCATGACTAGCGTGATTAGAATCGGAATTGACATGAATTGGAATAGTTTTTTGTTGTGATATTGATGATATTTATGTGAATTTTACTAGCATCTAACACTTAGGATTGAGCTCTCAGAGCACTATAAGTGTTCCTAGTTGAATTGGGACACATGAACAGTCCAATTGATTGATTTATAAATCTTGGGCTTTTGCAGAGTCCCATCATAGATTGCTCATGATTCTAAAAAAGTCACTTTTGTAGGCATTCAGGAGGATAATTTGATCATCCGATGGGCATGATATTTTGCATGGTGGTCTATAATATACTGTTCAGATCTATCCATTGGACTTTCCAAGTGACAGTTGCAACTAGTAGCACTTATAACTGATAGTGCTTTGAGAACACACGAGTATTTCTCATATACATCCATATATTTATTGATAAAAGAACCCGAGCTCCGGGTTAGAAGGTAGGCATAGCAGAGCCCATATGAACCAAAACGAGAAACAAAAACAAATTGGAACACACTTCGGTTTTGTGTAACCCATTAGGAGGTACACAAGTTTTTACTACTGTGTTGGGTCAAATCGAAGCTTTTGTGTCCCAAGCAGACTTTCTGCAATTTTGGAGGAAAGCAAGGTCCATATGATTATGATTCTTTCATCTTCTTGACCAGTACGCCCTTGAAATTCTGTTGTTCCTCTCTTTGCAAATCCCCCAACAAATCGCAAAAAACACCAAATTCCACAATATTCTTCCTTTATTGTGTGTTAGACAGCTGCTCGAATGGATGAATTCCTCTTCTAAATGCTTCACCCGGGTGGTAGGAATTCGGCAAGGAAGGAATTCCAGATAGACGACACCACCTGCCAGTGGAGTGTGGTGGCTGTTTTCTTCATTAGCTTCAAACATCACACAGTGGTTAGTAGCATGATGCCACAACATTGCAATTTGTCGATTGTTGAGATTTTCCTTTTTACCACAAGCCATAAGCCATGAGGAAGCTGAAACTCAAGGTGGGGTTGTCGAATCCAGTCTTTTTAATGTCAGAAGAGAAACATCTGAAGAAAGATTTGGCTGAAAATTTGCCTAAGAATCCCTATTCCAGATTCTCTCGTCCCACACCAGTGGCAAGATGTGCGCTTCATTCAGCATGCGGAGAAGGGACTGGAAATCCACCAATTCGATATCCTTTAAATTCCTAATTGAGGATTATATTCCACTATTCCTGTCTTCTGTAATCTGTACGCAATCTTTGACTGATATATACATCTCACTAACCAGTCCTGTATAGACTTGGGAATTTGGAGGAGAGAGAACAGCTGCCTGGCCATTCAACTTCCCAAAAAAAAAAAAGGGTTGATTCACCATTGCTGACCAAGAATTTGAAACCTTGCATGAGAAAAACATCAGATAGTTAGCTTCTGACTGCTGCTATCTAAAATTAACTAGATCTTAATCAGGTACAAGATGGTGGAACTAGACCCAACTAGACCCCTTTTTCTTTGGCTCCAAACAGGGACCCAAACCTGACCCAATTCCTAGATGTTGTAGTTTTGAGATTTCAAAATAATAAAGTATTTTATCTGGGTATGGGTGTGCTCTTTCCCACAACTATGGGTTTAGTTTTTATATTCTACCAAGAGTCACCACTTTCCAATAGTCATTTATTTCAGTTCATGCCCCCTCTCTTTAGACATGACCCTTGATGAGACAAATTTTAGAAAGCAGCAATAGAATGTTTTTTTTTTTTTTTTAGCCTCCTTAGAAGCAGCTTATGTAATGATCAAACCATGTACAGAAATGTGTTCATCATATGCATGAAAAATGGTAGGAAGATGACTAGATGTCCAAAAATCATATCTTCAACCTAGTTGCTGATTATATCTATGACATATACTCCCATTTGACCAGTGAACTCTGGAAAGGCTTGGATACACGATACAAAACCAATGAGGCTGGGGCCAAGAAGTATACTGTCAAAAAGTACTTAAAAGTATCAGATGGTTCATGAAAAAATCATTTCTTTCACAAGTCCATGAATTTCAAGGAATTGTATATACAGTTATGTCTGAGAATTTGTAAGACGAACAGTTCCAGGTGGCAGCAATAATAAAAAAGCTATCTCGATCCTAAGAAAACTATAAGAGCTCGCTTAGGCAAGAGCAAAAGGATTTGTCCCTTGAAAGGCTCAAGCTTCGCTTGCAAAGTAATAAAGAATCAAACACTCGAAACAAGAATGAGTTAGAATGTCTCTAAGGTAAATCTAACCAAAGAGAAGAAAGTAATTCTTAATGCTTCTAAACCTAACCATTTGGATCCTAAGAGAAGTTACACGAAATAAAATCAGAAAACCCAAAACCAAAAGAAATTCAAAGATCAGAACAAGAAATCTAGATAGAGGTTGCTATGCATACAGAAAACCCCCTCACTATGTGAGACAATACATGCATCAAAAGAAGGGACCAAATCAAATCAGTGCCATTTCCCTAATTTTCTGTAGTCTTTGCTTCATTTGTATTTTGGAACATCTGCTTGATAAGATGGAGAAACCTGTAAAGCTTTTGCTCTAAGCACATGGACAGGCAAAACTCCTCACACAAACCTAATTGGATTTTGTATGTTTTGGTTGTACTTTTCACATGCCCATGCATATCTAGGTTTTGGGTGAAAATTCAATTTCTATCAACATACCACGGTGTTAATTTATGAACGTTGCTAAGGCCACATGCACCTCTAAACATGTCAAACCTAGCAACTGTACGGAACATCAGAGCTGTGCATCAAACATGCTCCAGTATATAGATGACCTGGACAAAAAAATCAGGCCTCTCTAATCTTCTTTCAGCTGACACATGTATCAGGCATCTCTTTAAGCACCTTCCCAATAGTCCAGAACTTACCATTGTGGCCTGCCTGATGATTGGACCATCTGTAATTCTCATACTGGAGCCTACCAAATTGATGGCTCAAATGTCCCTCGCCGGGTCACAATCTTTGAATCTGAGAGATTTCAGGGAAGCAATATCTATGATGGGGTCCGTGAGATAAATGGTTTGGATCACTGAGCAATCATCTCATATGTACAGAATCCTGCATATCTACAGTATAAATGCAGATGGTTGTGGAATCATCAGGTTCTGCCCGTGTGGGCCCAGGTCTTTAAGGAAAAAAAAAAAAGGCTGAAAGTGCATGGATCGTAATTAATTCTAAAGAAGGGAACCATGCGTCCCAACTAATGCTAGGTTGGCAAAGGATCAAAGAAGTGAGTTCATTACCTTTCAGCATTGCCAATTGAACAAAAGCATCAGAAAGATGTTGTATTTTAAAATAATTTTGTTTCAAAATTCAAAGGTTTCCCTCCATGTTTCATTTTGTAAGTGTTTTGTTTTTAGTGTAATTCTCTTGTCCCACATTGGAAAGGACCAAAGGAAAACTCAAGTATATAGGAGAGAGTTTTGCAAGGGGCTTGAGCCCATTCTCGGAGGGCATGTGAATTTGGTCCAATGGAGGGGCTATGCAATCAGCCCAAACCCATGCCATTGACCACACATGTGCGCCACACTGCTTTGGGTATGGGTCTATGTCAATGTGAGATTACACTCGCACTAACGGTTTTGTTCGGCATTCCACGAGTATACTCACACCTGTCAGTTTTGTGCGAATTTTCAAACCAGGGACACATCTGTTCAGGTGGTCGCACCAGTTGGGTTCAAACCCAATGGACCTAACCTATTTGAAACGGTATTTTAAGCACCCAATCATGATCTATATATAAACATACTCCTTTTCCAAATTCATTAATTAAAAACCAATGATTTCTCTTTGGTTCTTTAAAATAAATCTTTAGATGGGTGTTTTGCAATTGAGTTTGCCACCAAGTCAACTTACTTCGGGTTTAAGTTTTGCACGCTAGTTCAAGCTCGTGTACAACAAGTGCACTCATAGTCGTTGTATCCTAGAGCCAACTATCCAAGATTCTTGTTGCACTTGGAACACAGTCCAAGGAGGGTAGATTTGGTTTCAAGCCGATTGACCCAATCACGCCGCAAGTCAAACAAATAAGTAATCTTTTCTTACTTTATTTTATTATTTAATTTTCTTTTTCCGAATATTATCTATTGTTTTCAATACATTATTTCCAACACTCCTGAAACCAGATATTCAATTTTTGAAAATAGTAAATATCTTATTCAACATTTGGAAACATAAAAAGTTTTCTTCTACTTTTCCTTTCAATAACCAACGTTTGACTATTTCTCTAACTGTTTGAAAACCAAATTACAACCAAAACTCTATTGCGTTCCATGGCCACCATCACAGTCAACCCTATGACTAAACTATCTAAAAATCAAACCGTTCGTTGGACAAAATTTCAAAAGATGGAAACAAAAAATCAATTTTGCACTGGAAACATTAAAGATTTTTTACATTCTTTCATATTTATTTATAGTTGATCTAACCAACGAAAATGAATTTAGAGGTACCAATAACTATAAATATTTGTCCAATGAATTATACGACATCTATATTTCTTATGAATCTACTAAGGACATTTGGACCATGCTAGATAGAAATATGTCCTTGAAGATGCAAGATCTAAGAAATATGTTATTGCAAACTTCCATCGTTATAAAATGATAGACGATAAACCTATCACGAATCAAATTCATGATTATCAAAATCTGGTATATGAACTGATGGGTGAGGGAATGAAAATGGACGAAGTATTCTTGTTAGGGGCGTTGATTGAAAAGCTATCTCCTTCCTACAAAGAATACAAAAACAGAATGAAACATAAGAAAAATGATATTTCTTTAGAAAATATAATCATACACATAAGAATAGAGGAAGCTAAAAGAAGCAGAGATCAAATTGAAAATGCAAATGGGTCTGTATCAAAGGCTAACCTAGTGGAAACAAGTCATGCACAAAATGACAAAAAGAAAGGAAACTCAATCTCGGTGAAACTAAAGAAAATCTGAACATGATTGTAATTGCAGTGTCCGAAGTATTTCTAGTAAACAATATTGAATAGATATTAGACACCGGGGCAACTCGGCATGTATGTAAGGATCAGAGCATGTTTACCTTCTATCAAGCAACGAGAGATGAGCAACAAGTGTTCATGGAAAATGCTTAATCCTCTTCAGTTGTTGGGAAATGAAATGTTGCTCTAAAGTTCACATCGGAAAATATTTTAATGCTAAAGAACGTGTTGTATGTGCCTGACATTTGTCGCAAATTGGTCTCTGGTTCGCTCCTCAATAAGGCTGGAGTTAAACTAGTATTTGATTCTGATAAGCTTGACCAAGAATGAAACCCTCCTTAGAAAGGGTTACTGTAGTGATGGTTTCTTCATTGTAAACGTTTCTTATAATGATAATAAGATGTCATTCGGTTCTGCTAATATTGTTGGATCTCTTTTATTATGGCATAGTAGATTAGGGCACGTGAACGTAGAACCCTTGAAAGAATGAAACGAATAGGATTACTACCTAACATCTTAGTCGATAACTTCAAAAAATGTGAAACTTATATGGAATCCAAGTTTGCTAGAAAATCCTTTAAATTTGTTAGCAAAAAGTTCCGAGTTATTAGAATTAATACATAGTGACTTAGGTAATTTTAGAAATCACATGTTTAGAGGAGGCAAAATGTACTATGTAACATTCGTAGACGATTATTCTATATATATACCTTCTAAGAAATAAAGATGAAGCTTGAGAACCTTTCATTAAGTTTACACATCACTGATAGGACAAATGTCGTCGTGACTCACGATCGAAACCTGTTTCATTAATCTTCATGACAATCTCATTGGCACAACCAGCTTTTAACATCACTGTCCTACCATGGGCAAGTTAAATTTGAAATCTTGGATTTACGTAAACTACAATTTCAAAGGATTGGGATCAAGGTATTCCGTAATAGTAATAGGGTCATAATGGCCACCACCATTACCTTTACGATACGGGTTGTAACGGCTATTACGGCCACCATAACGGTCGTTACAGTCTCTTTTTCTAATGAAAAAAAAAGAAGCCAATAAACTCGTATCCGCCCCATAACTTTTCTTTTTTATATATATATATATATATATATATATATATATATATATATATATATATATATATATATATATATATATATATATATTTTAAACATGTATTTGTGCCGTAACAAACCATTATGAGGCTATTACAGCCTTTACAGGGGGCGTAACAGGCTGTTAACGGTGGTTACGGGTCATTTTTTCCAAAACGGCTATTATGACCATTACGACCCCATAATGTGTAATTGCTGCCACCGTTATCTTTATGTAACGGCCTTTATGGCACACCATGATTGGGATATTGGGTGCTTTTCACTTGTTATAGATTTTCTTTTAGAACCCATGTTGGAAAGTGAAGGCAATGACAATAGTATTGTTGGAAGAAATGGAACTTTCATATAAATCAAACAAGCGGGACAATTAGATTAGCTAAAACTATGTACCAATGGTCAGGGTTCGATGAATTGAGAATACCCTAGAACAGCACGAAGAACCTCATTCTCTGTGATCACAGTCAGAAACACCAACCATCATATTCTCTTTAAGTTTTACAACTTCAGAGAACTGGTGGATTTGAATTACACCAGCCACCATTAGTGATAGAACTGAAGTGTTTGGATGCCTAAGTAAACAGAATTGTGAAAATTCAGTTTAATCAAGACAAAGGAGCAGAACTTGGCGATGTTCCCTGGTGATCATAATGAGGAAGTAGCCCTCAAATTGGAGTTGCGTTCTTTCAAATCCAATTCGGATTAAGATAATTCCAATTGGGAGTCCAGATCTTCAACATGAATGTGACAGAATGAAACTGTTATTGGATATAAAATGCAATGTATTCTGATAGTGTATCCAAACACACCCAAAATGGATCTAAAATGTGGGGGAAAACAAAAAACAAAAATCAACTGAACTGAACAGTCCGAGCAACCACAAAGTGACTACCCTTCCCTACCCTTCTATTGGAACAACAGCATGTTTGTGTTTTCTTTTAGATAGAGAAAACAAGAAGATTGTTATAAAAAAAAATAAAAAATGCCATGATATTCAAGAAGAGAGTAGGATCTTCCTCAATGCAATTATTTTATAGCAGGACTAGACTACAGTGATAGTTTGTACCAACTTCTTCAACATGGTTCTCATCCATCATCCATTAGCATTCTAGACCGATCAAAATGTGAATCCCATAGCAGAGGACCGTAGCACGAGACCACACTAGTGATCTAAACCATCTAAATCCACACGTTGAATTTGGACTAATGATCACATCATTTGTAAGCATCCATTGAAAAGCCACCAATTGGATAGTGATTAGTGGGATATGCTACTTTCATGCAGAAGAGTTCCGAGTTCAGTCTAGATACCTAACTGCACAGACCAAATGATTGTAATTAACAATCTACAATACTCTTCAATGTAGATTCTTTTTTCTTTCTTTCTTTCTTTCTTTCTTTTTTTTGAAAGATGAAGCAATTTATTAGGCAAAGCCAAAAACAGAAACAAAACAGAAGGAGAACAAAACAGAAAACTTTTTTTTTTTTAACAAGTAAAATAAAAATCTACAAAACTAAAAATACAACAAGCAGGCCCAAGCATGGGGAGCCCTCAAGAAACCCAACAAAGTGACGGCGCCCAATCTCTAAAATACAATAAAACCCTACCAAAGACCCCTGCAGAGGAGACCCTGCTAAACTTGATGTAGAATCATGCCAGATTAAAAATAACATAAGCAAGACATTACTCCCATGATTGATTTGCATATACATATTTCCCATTTTGGAACGAAATTGTAATTGTGCTAAAGCAAAGCATCAAGGCAAATCAATGCATACCTTTCCACTACTGTGAGATGAAAATCTACAATTTCAGTGTCCCGCCCACATCTTCCAACTTGATACATAATCCTACAAATCCCATTTTACCTTGATACATTGTCAGAATTTCAGGAATGCTCTCCTGATACTTGACCATGAATCTTTCGGAGAAGGCCTTCTCACTAATAATCAATGCCTTATGTACACTGGATTGCTTCTCAATAAGACCTTTTGACATTAGGATCCGAAGGACTGAACATCTCGGGATGATCGTCTTCTCCAAGCTAAGTAATAGAATACATGGGTATCTAGAAAGATCTGACGGCTTCCAATCCATTTCATTCGTAAAGAAACTCATCACACTCTTGATCTTCTTCGCTGATGTCATCATACAATTGGGTTGAACTTTGAATGCGGAGAGGAATTCATCCTCAGACCACCCCAAGCTCCGATAAACATTCACCTTCTCTTCCCAATTCGATCTGCTCATCATCGAAATGACACGGATGGCTAGGATGAAATTCCCACTTGATGGATCAAAACCCATTTCCTTGACCATCGCAACAATCTCATTAAACTGTTCTGCAGTTTTCAGCAATGCAGCGGGCTGAAGCGTGATCAATCTAGAAATCTTCGATTCAGGCACGCCATGTTCCCACAAGATTCTGATGTTGGATTCCATTACTTTTTGGAAATTGCAGTGGAGAGAGCGGGTTGAACGGTGGATGCTGGTGATGACATCTTCATTGGCGTGGACGTAAGTTTTGATGAAATCAATGTATGGGATGATATGGTTTTTCAGACTACGACAGGTCAAGATGGTAGGGTCCGAAGAGATGATCCTAGCAAGGATTGGGCCTGGAATGCCCAGACCATGGAAGAATTGGATCTTGGGCATGAGGGTTTTGTCGGCATTGGCTAGGAGGACCTGTGGGCGCTTGGTGATGAGATTTGCAATGTGGTTTTTGGTGAATCCATGGTTTCTGAAGAATGAGAGGACAGAATCTGGCTTTTGTGGGGATTTGAGTTGGATTTTTTGAGAGGCTGAGAGGGCTGATTGTGGGGAGAGGCCACATGAGTTGATGAGGTATGAGAGTGTAAAAGAGGAAGGTAGTGTTTGGGTTTTGGTGGAAATGTTAGAGAAAGGTTTTAGAGAAGATGGGTTTTGTTGGAGAAGAAGAAAGAGAGAATGAGGTGTTGAGTATTTAGTAGTGGTGGTGATACGGTGGAGTTTTCTTCTGATGTGGATGAAGGGAAACATCTGATGAAATGAAAGAAAATTCAGGGAAGTATTGAGAAGCTACTTACAGGTTTATGAACTGCCTTTGATGAGAGGTAAAGAAAGTCATGGATCAGCCTCCATCTGAAAGGAAGCAAGTAGAAACCTGTATCAAGATCTGAAGAGGAACCAGTGGGACTGGACGCGGATTGTATGGTGAGGCGCTCACCGCCCTTTATCGTGGTGTGGAGACTGGGGGACCTGTTAACCGAGCTGGGCATCGACTCGAGTCGGACCAAGTTAGAGCGGACCCGAATTCGACCCGACTCGGTACTGAGTCCAGCATGGCTGACTCGATCTGAGTCCGGGTCTGGGCTGGACTGATCCGAACTGAGTCCGCTGGTCAGAAATACCGAGTCGGATCGAGTTGGCACTGAGTTGGATCAGGTCGTCGGGCCGGGTTACTGAGGCATGGCCAGAAGGGCTTGGGCTCGAACACTTGACTCAAGGGCTGAGCCTAAGCTTAAAAATCTAGCATTAGGGATCAAGTTGGCACCGAGTCGGATCAGGTCGCCTGGTTGGGTTACTATGGTAAGGCCATAAGGGCTTGGGCTCAAACACTTGACCCGAGTGCTAAGCCCAAGCTTAAAAATCTAGTCTTGGAGTGTCCGGACTATGTTCAAAATATAGAAGTCGCTTAAAAGCACTCAGAGGGGTCTTCTTTGCATTGCAACATGCAAAAAAATGCGATTGTGCTCATTTTAATTTTTACATGACTAATCTCATAATACTACATGCGAGAGGAAAGGGAAAGTGGTCGAAAAGTGTAGGTTTGCTTCATACGCATGATTTTGAATATTTGATCATTGAAACATGGCAGATCCACTAGAGTTAGGCATTGAGTCGAGTCAGACCGATTTAGGGCTAACCCTACCTGATTTGGTTTTGAAATCAAAAGTAAATAAATCATGTCCATAAAACGAACAAAGTAAATAAATATTGTCAAAAATTAAAAGTATGTTCAGAATCTCAAATGGAGTTCCACATGCAAACCAATAAACCTTTTATTCATTCAATATCCTCTGTATGATGAATGCCTTTGTGGCGTGTAACATGAGTAACCTTGTCCATAATAGTAACTCCCTCCTCCACATTCGTTGCCAGAATCATCTTTTGGTTCTCTTTTTACGGCTTGAATTGCATGAGAACTCTAGGTTGAATCCAAGCTGGAGGTCTCCAAAAGATGGTTGTTTACATCTGTTGAATTGGATGGTAGAGATGACTTTCCATTGTCCCCATTTATGGATTAAACAAGTTTTTTCAGCCTCTTTTTATTATCCGATTTATACGGGATTCCCAACCGGCTATAGAATGCTATGAGACTTTTAAGAAACTTTGATGATTTATCGCCTGACTTATATCCCGTACTTGTGTCTGCTTCAGCATCATGTTGTCTCGGAGGGGGTTAATGTTGTTGTCTAGTCCTGGATGCCAATTTCAAGCTTTGTTTTACAGCTTCTTTATAATCTCGTTATTCTTCTTCTCTTAATAGTATGTCTTCTTATTCTCTACTAACTATAGAGGCAGTTCCTCTGCTTAACCCTTCTTTAATTATAATAGGCTTACTTTTATATCTTATTTGGCTGCTTGTATAGGTTTTAGGGGAAGGGGTGGAGAAAGTCTTTGCATTTGAGTTAAAAATGACTTGAAATAAATTCCATACTTCTTGAGGAGCTTTGCTACATGAGGTAGTGTTTCCTCCTCGACAAGCCAAATGTAATTTTAACTTATTTGTTTTGTTCACAAATTGTTTTCCATATAACTTGCATTGCAAATTTATCTTTCCATCCTGAGAGCAGACTTAGGCTCCATAATCCTAAATATTTGCCGATGGATTATCTTCCGATGACATATCTATAGGTGTGTATTTTAAAAGAAAGAATATTTGGTTAGGTTAAGGCAACATAAATAATTAAGAAATGAAGATAAATAAACACAATCAACCAACCATATGAGATTTAAACAACATTAATTAATTTAAAAGCATAAATGAAAAAAGAAAAATATCCATCTACCCATCAAATATTACAATTTAAGTCCACAAATAATAATAGTCAAAATCCCGTTGTAAGCAAATGCAAGAGAAATAGAAAGCAACGTCTCATCCTACTTCATTATTTTACTTGCAGTAGACTATATTACCAAGTGGGTTGAGGCGATCCCATGTCGGAATAATGACCACCGCATGGTCATTAGATTTTTGAAAGAAAACATCCTATCCTGGTTTAGAACATCTTGAGTCATCATAAGCGATTGAGGGTCGCACTTTTGTAATAGGTCATTTGAAGCACTAATGAAAAAATATGGTATTTCACATAAAGTGAGTGCTCCATATCACCCTCAGACAAGTGGTTAAGCAGAAATTTTCAACAAGACAATTAAACAAAATTTGGAGAAAACGGTTAACCTCGATCGTAAGGAATGGTCAATTCGATTGACCAATGCACTATGGGTATAGCTTATAAGACCCCTATTGCAATGTCTCCCTTTAGACTTGTCTATGGGAATGCTTGCCACTTACCTGTGGAGCTAGAACATAAGACCTATTAGGAAATTAAAATTTTGAACTTCAATTTGGACAACGCCAGCTCATTGCGCAAACTTCAATTGAATGAACTTGAAGAAATCTAGAATGATATGTATGAGAATTTGAGAATTTACAAGGACAGGATGAAGGTGTTCCATGACCGAAACATTCTTCGCAAATCTTTCATGCCAAATCAAAAGGTCCTCTTGTATAATTCTCGACTTCACCTTTTTCTGGGTAAACTGAGATCTCGATGGACCGGCCCTTTCATAGTTAAAATTATTTATCCTCATGGGGTTGTCGAGATAGAGAATCCAATGATTGTGAACATCTTTAAAATGAATGGTTATCGTCTCAAGCTATTCATTGAGAAATTTGATTTAGAGGAAATGTCCATCCCTCTGATTGATCCTGTGTATTAGGATTGACCTTCTTGTCTAATGGAGGTATAGTTAGATTTATTACTTTCTTAGGATTTAGGACTAGGATAGTTTATTTTTTTAGCATTTTTTAGTTTTGTGCTAATCCCTTTCAAATGATGAAGACTTCAACCGTTTCAATTTACCTTTTTCAAGTATTATCCTTCTCATCACTTCTCTTTTGTTTTTGTTGTCTCATGTTGAGTTGATTGTTTATATCTTTTACATTGAGAACAATGTAGTTTTAGGTTTGGGGTGAGGTTATGTAAACTAACTAGTATTTTCTGTTATGTTGAACAAAAATCTTTAATTTTTTTTGAATTTTTAATTTCAAAATTCCTTTAGAAAGTAAAAATCTGTGTAGTTGAGTATGTATTTGAGTATGACAATGAGATATAAAATAAATTTTAAAATTCTAGAGCTTAGTTAGTAAACTTTGGAACGAGTCCTCCTAATATACTGATTGATAGAAAGTTTAAACATCAATAGAGTCTAGCTCACAAATCACATTTAACTCATATTTTCTAGAAGTACTTGAAATTTTTATTTTAGTATGATTATTACTAAAAAGCATTAGGAGCCAAGTCTGGAGACCCTTATCTACTTTTAATATAACTAGAAGTAAAGAACCAGCTAGAAAACATTGAGATTGAAAAGGGCTACCTATTCTATATGTTTTAATAACAAATATGTGAAAAAGACTGAAAATAATGTGAAAGTCGTCGACAAAAAATCAAAAAGCTATAAAATAAGTGGAAAGGAGATAGGTTTGGAATCAGTTACTTATGTTGATATGTCTACTTAATTTGATGTAATGAACATGGCTAACATTATGAAACTAAAGTTAACTTCTATGGAATGAGAGTTGTGAACCACCAATCACACTAGGAACTTGATGTTTAGATGTATTCTACTAATCAATTGATGAATTAGGACTTATTTTATTTGTTTACTAATCATGTTAAGCTCTAGATTGTCATTGTTTCATTCTTACATCTTGAGATTTTACTAATATATTCTAGATTACACAGAATGTTGTTTTATGAAAAAGGTTCGAAATTTGGAAGTTTGAAAGATTGCTTCGCGCATGTTTTGCTCGGGATTAGCAAAATGCTCATTGGGGGTGTGTTGAGTGTGAAATATTTCATATTTCCTCCATTTATACCTTGGTTTTATGAACATGATGGTGCTTAATCGATCTACTTCTACAAGTTTTCTCTTGCGAGGTGATTTTGAGAGCTAAAGGTGAAAAGGATGCTAAAAGTATGAATTTGATGCTCAAGAATTACCAAAGTGAGGATTGGATACTTGGAGGTCAAGATTGAAGAATTCAAGAGTCCAAGATTCGTGAAAATCAAGTGAAGAAGGAAGAAATTCAAAGTTGCAAAGTGTAGAAAACTGGAAGTGCTAAACTTGACAGTTTGATACCATCGAACATAGCTTCGATGCCATCGAAGTAAGTGTTTGATGTCATCGAAGGAAGCTTGATCCCATCGAAAAAATAAGAGAAAATCAAGTTTGGTTACTGGACATGTGGTTGCAATTCTTGATCCCATCGAAGACTATTTCGATGCCATTGAAGCCAGTTCGATGTCATCGAAAAAATCATGAATTATGGGATTTACTCATTGGACTATTTTGGACATTCTTCAATCCCATTGAAGACATGTTCGATGACATCGAAGCCAGTTTAATGTCATCGAAACTCAGGCGATGCTATCGAGGACTTGCACAGATTTCAAAAGTCAGTTGCTGACAGTTGCAAAATTTTAATCGAACTCGTCGATTGGACTTCGATGCCATCGAAGCTCCCATCGAAGGTGTGAAAGCAGAATATATTGAAGTTAGTTTTGAAGTCAGTCTGAATCAAGTTTATTTAAAGGGATGTTTTAGGAGTTTTTAAGGAAGAATTAGGGTGGAACGAATAGAACAAGGAGTAGTGGTGATGAAAAGGGTGAGCTCTCAATCCTAGAGGGGGGGGGGGGGGGGTGAATAGGACTGTCAAATAAAAAATAAATGCGAAATATAAATGCAGATAGTTGAACCAAATAACAACCTTAATTGCAATAGTATTGAGAGGTTGATACAAATGTTGTTCAAAAGACAACCTTACACCAAAAACCAAAGTTTATGGTAGGACAACCTAATTTCTTGAACTTAGTAAGGATAAAAAACTCAAACTAATATAAGAAGCAATTGAAACAAATCTAGCTATTACAACATTCACCACAAGTACATGAAATAAATACAAGCGTTCACCACACATAAATCACATATATCATCATCATCCACCAAACTCCAAGAATTATACTAGTTTGGTGTGTACACCAACTGTTCTAAAACAGCCACACTTACTCAACTCTCAATAATCACAACTCACGTGATATTGGCTTTCACTATGAAAGAAGGTTTTTCCAAGGTATACCTTAAAACCTTTACAATTGTATTTTCAATGGGCTATCACGATTAAAAACCCCACGCTGAGATTTTCTAGCTATCTCAGTTAAAACCACAATAGAGATTTTCTGGCAATCTCAAAAACCAAAAGCTGTTATTCAAAATACTTATCTGTAGATTCTATTTTGATGTAGTCCAGAAGAACCGCTTCTTTGAAGATGAAGATATTCAATGTTCAATCACACAAATGGAAGGGTTCTAGGTCTAAATGAATTTTAAATTAATCCAACCTTGGGCGACTTTGATTCAGTTTCTTGGATCTCAAAAAGGGTAGATCAAAATTCCCTTTTATCACATAAGTTTAAAGTAGCAAGAGATCAATAAATTAGAAATCAGAAAGCTATAAAAAGAATCTTAAATTACCATACAGTAGCTTGACAATCACGGGGACTTATCTCTCAGAGTGGTGGCTTGAATTGGCTTGGAATGAATGAAGAAAGTTGAGAAAAGTCCTCTATTTATAGGTTGAAAAATGGTTCCCTCGACTGGTCTTGGAAGCAACCAAATTTCAAAAATTCTGGTGTGATGGGATAAAATTGACCCTCAATTGGTCGAGTGGAGCTCAAATGGTTGCTAAAGTTCGAGTTGAGCCCTGCTTGACTGGTCAAGCCAGTCTCCATGACTGGTCGAGCAGGGTGCACGACTAGTCGAGAACCTACCAGAAAATTTTAAAAATTTGAATTTAAATCTGGACTGGTGGAGAAAAACTCTGGACTAGTCGAACCAGAGCCTGGACTAATCGAACATTAACTAGGACTTGTCGAAGAAAAAGCCTATAATAAGCACAATGGCCCATATTAAATGCACAATATGAATTACCTAAACCTAAGGTCTCTAGGGTCATTTATACCTGAAATGTTGAACATTGAACTTGTACCTTTGGTAGATCCGATAGATCTTCTTCTTGAAGTATTTGAAGTTTGAACTTATATACTTGAAACTTGATCTTTTTCTTGACTATGAAGTGTACTTGAACTTGATCTTGCATTAGAAGTAGCACTTGAACTTGGTCTAGAACTTGAAGTTGATGTAACACTTAAAGTTGATGTTGGACATGAAGTTGATGTAGATAGAACAATCTTCATGGCTTGTAAAATATCTTCGTATGAAGGCGGACATTCCATCACTCAAAGGTCACTTGAAGGTGAGCTTTCCATCATGAACAAGTCCATCATTCTAAAGTGGTTTGTCACTACAAAATTTGACAATACAGGGTGCTTGATATACAACATAGCACTTACAATCTCCCCCTTTGTCAAATTTGTGAAAAAAATAATTTAGAAGATTTCACAATAATACACAAGTCCACAAACATCATAACTCTACTTCATGATATGACACTCTTTCAAAAAAAAAAAAAAACTCCCCCTCAACCTGAGCTTGGTGACTTATAGAGTACCTGTATTAACAATTACATATTTTCAAAAAAAAATGCAACTCTACCATACACCATATAATCTCATGAACACAACCACATAGCTACTAAATTCTCCCCCTTTTTGTCACAACTTGACAAAGGACGATAAATAATAGAGTGCAAATATAGCTGAGATTATGATAATAACAGAGAGTAATAGAAAAAGAGTTAAAGTTAAGAGAATAATTAAGCAAAGTATCAACATTAACAAGTTATACATAACAAGTCCAAAAAGAAGTGAAAGTTAAAGTTTAACATTAATACATGCCCAAAATATCAAGATAAACTAGTTTGATCCAAATGAAGAAGGAGGTGGAATGGATGGATCAATCTGATGCAATCCCTTAGTTACACGTCGAAAATACTTACGCATATATTTCATTTGACTATCCTGGGATATTTTCAATGCATCCACCTTCTCCTCTAAAGCGCGAAGGCGCTCATCACACTCAGGTGGCTAATAATCAGGATCAGCCTCAAAATCATCTGATTCTAACTCATCAAATATATCTTCCATCATGGTGTCGATTGGTAGCATATCTTCTTCTTCAACTTCCTCTGCTTTCCCATCCCTATGACTAGGATTCAGCTTCAGGTTCACCTTGTTCATATTTGAATTATTGAATGGAAGAAGCGAAATAGGAGCCTCATGTAACGTCACGAAAAAATCCGTATAGAGACCCGAGTACAACCTCAGGCAGAACAACCCAAGGACCGCATCCTGTTGTATAATTTAGACGGGATTTAGTTAACTACTAAATAATTGGTGGATTAAGCTTGGGCCACCATTTTCACAAATGGAAAGGTCTAGAATCAGGAATACCACTGGCTCAATGTCATCTTAAGACCTAGGAGAAATCCCAAGGGCCTGTCGCTCTTGGGAATACATTGAAACTCTGTAATGGACCTAGACCACACGTTGAGGCTCCGATGACCGCAAAATTATAGGAAGATGTCCGTCTTGCTGGAATTGACAACCATCGTGGGAATCAAGCCCAGATAGTGTCCAGAAATGCCCAACTTGAGCCATGAGTTAAGTGCATGGGAAACGCGAATATCCTTAGAAAATGAACTGAAACGTAAGTAGATTAGGCCATTCGCTCTTACACAAAGTTGAGGATTTCTGACTGTTGGTTTGTGACCAAACTTCACATATGGAGAAAGGAAATTTCCTTGCACATATCCGTATAACCGTGGCCCCGATTGGACACGTATGATCGTTGATCTAACACGGGCTCTCCACAGTCGATCGGCTGATCCGATCACACCGAAATCGTGTCCTAGCATGGATTCATTGTCAGGGAGTGTACCCCATGATGTAGATGAGCAGTGGGCCTCCCTAAGAGCCCTGTTCGTCAGAAATGGCTACCCTCATGGTATAAATAATGTATAAGGTGGCCCTGGGGCCATTTACACCACATCTGGGGATATAAATAGCTCTCATTTCACCCCCTCTCTCCCTTATACAAATTTCACAAACCCTAGAGGGAGAGAGAGGGGAAAATAGAAAATAGAGAAGAGGAAGTTTGGGAGATCATTGCAGGAGATCTTCTCCCATAAATCTATGTGCCTAATCACCGTCCCTTTGCGCTACCAAACTTCTTTCGGCTACGATTTCGGGTAAGAAATACCAACCCTAATGTCGAGGTAGAGCTCCTGGATATTTTTTCGTTAACCTAGCTAACCAGTTTTATCATTTAGGTGCCCGACGTTTCATTTTTGGAAATGTAGAATTTGGATCGAGTCCGAGTCGAGCGTACTAATGAAAGGTGCGGACTATAAATGCTTAGGTTACAGTTTATAAATGCTTTCATCATAGCTAATTATTTATGCTTTTCATGATTGCTACCGTATTGTCTTAAATATGTTGATTTTTATATGAGATACGCCCATGAACTGTGATAGGTAAATGATGCAACCTATGTGTTTGTTGAAATGTCTAAATGGGAAATAGTGTATGATTAGTGATTGCTATGATTACTAATCTAGGACTCATCATTGTCATATGCATATGGATTTCTCTGTATAAAGAATTGATAAAACATATGTTGTAACAAACGTAGTCTATGTGTTTGATAAATTGTCTAAATGAGAAATTGTTGATGATTTGTATTTACTACGAGTATTAAGGTAGGATTCTTGATTGTCTTATACATATGTATATTTTCCTCTATGAAATCAATTGATAAAATGCAAGTTGTATTTAATATGGCCTATGTATTTGTTGAAATGCCCAAATGAGAAATCTACTTGGATTGTTTGTTAAAATGCCCAAATGAGAAATCTACTTGGATTGTTTGTTGAATGCTGGGATAGATATTACACGCAGTTGTTAGCAGCATTTGGATAGGATTGGGGCTACAAACATAGTCTAGGCAATCAGTAAACGTCCATGTTTGTGTGCCCGAATTAGTCTTACCATCTTGGGTAAACTCGATGAATGCGAGTCGTACGACGACTGCTAACAGTGGCTAGGCCACGAGGGACGCTTATGCACTCCATGTTGATTAAGTCAACGTGTGCCCATACCAATCGAGCCTACCTAACGAGCTGGTTGACTTATTGTGTGTTTACCATATATGGACGTGACTGCTTGAATCTAAGGTACCCCTCACCAATGTAAAGATCCACCTTTAACCATGGTACCACGATCCTTAAGACTCGTGAACCGGGTATGGTGGTATGGGACACCGTGTTCATGCTATCGGCTACGCTGGGGTGAGGAGCCTCCCCGTAGTGACTGCGAGCACATCTTGTAACTTGCCTTTCGTATGTGTTTAACTAGGAGTGACGAACCTAGATGGATCCAAAACATAGGAGTAGGACCACTGCGGTTGTCTGATGCCTAATGTTCGATTTGGGTCAATTAAAAAAAGGGAGGTACCCTAGCTTCCCAAACTTGCTGTGTGAATGAGTATAATTAATCACTTGGCTAACATGACCATGCATCACACTACATTAGTTAGGATGTGGCAAAAAGGCATTGGAGTTGCACGTTTGACGAAGTCTTGTCATATGCGAAATAGGCTATCGGAGTCGCGTGTTGAGGGAGCATTGGTGGGTGAGGGCATGCATCATTGCTTACACTCCATTCCTACATTAAAAAGAATAGTTAGAAAGTGATTGTTATAATTGCCTTATCATTACTTCTTTGATTGACTTGATAACATGTGTAAATTTTGCCTTATAGAACCACTAAGTTGATCACTCACTCCTAATCTAGGATGGTGTTTTAAAACACCAACCAGACGCTGATTTAGATGCAGGTACAGATGACGTCTATGCTCTAGAGCAGGACTTCTTGGATGAGGAGGAGGAATTCTCCTACTTCCAACTTTCGGGCGAGTCGATGTAGACCACGTACCATTACGTAGGGATCACTCGGCATCTGGGCTTAGTTAAACACATTTACATTTTCACATTTTGTTCATTTTGAAATTATACATGTATATATTGAACTCGGTTATGTACTCATACTTTGGAAGAAATTTTGTGAAACATCTGCATGCTTATGAAGACATGTTTTAGAATTTCGCACTAGCTTAGTGTCATTAAATCTAAAGTATGATGTGTTGTTTAGTAGAATCCCATGCATTCTTAATTCATGAATATGAAAGAAATCTGAATATCATCATCCACAAGACATAAGTGATGTTCAGAATCTCAGGAGTAGAGCTTTGCTCGACCCTCAAAATTTAGGGCGTTACAAGTTGGTATCAAAGCATGAATTGGATTAAACTGGACCTGGGTTAATAGGTTAACATGATGCAGTCTGACGTACTCTGACTTAGGATGGGAGTGATGGAATTTAGAGATGATATTAGAATCCCAAGGTTCCATCGATAAATAAGACCGAGCACTGTAGCTTCTGAGCGACTTAGATCATGAGTAGCGACCTAAGTCGCCTCTGGGCTGTCAGTTGACGGATATGAGTCATCATTTGATGAATTTTGAACCTGAGATGGATCTAAAAGATGTGGATAAATACTCATTGGACCACGATAAGTGGACTCGACTGACCCGGGGGCCAAGCCAATGGATTTGTGGGGCCCAGGGGTTCCCACAGATAGAGAATCACGACCCAAGAGGGGTGGCCACCGCCGGAAAGGCCAGTGGGACGCGGCGGCGCTACTCGATCAGTGGCGCACCGCCAAAAGCTCCAGGGGAGCATGGCAGCCTTGCTGTATCGGCGGCGCATCGTCGCTGTTTCCAGCAGGGTGCGACAGCACCGCTAGATCGACAGCGCGCCGTTGCTAGCCCGAGCATGTGGGCCCCTCCCACATGTGGGGGTCCACTTAAACGGCCCTACCACCCCTCCTTTCCTCATTTCGACCCATTTCCATCCCTTTCCAACCTATCTCCTTTAAAAATGTCACCTTCCACCACTTTATTCTTTAAATCTTTCTTTCAATTTAGACACAAATCCTAAAGCTCAAAGGATGAAGAACTATAATTAAATTAAAATTTATTATAAATAGTAAAAATATAAATAAAATGGACTTTTGACTATTAAACTTATGAAATTTCATAAACTAACTAGGTTATTTGGATAGAGCAGCTTCTCCTACCCAAAATCATATATGGCACGTCGAGTAACTCATTCTGGATTGATAAATACACTTGTTTAAAAAATTGAGTGGCAGAACCACCATCAGGACCACCAGAGGGCCATGACGGCACCGCTGGATCGGCGGCGCATCGCCGCTGGCTCCAGATAGTGGCGGTGCACCGCCGAATTTCTGTGATTTTTTGTATTTTTTAACTAACTTCAAAAAGTCATATCTCCCTCAATATAACTCCGATTTAGGTGATTCAAAAACTAGATTAAAGCTTGATAAGTCTAGTTTTATATAAAAATAAATAAAAATTAAAATAAAAAATTTAATATAGTTAAATCTAGGATGCTTTGACAAATGTCCAACTTCTAGAATTTTAATAATTTTTCTACAACTCCAAATGAATTAAATTTTGTGGGATGACTTTAAACTTAATGATAAACCACCATAAAAATTTTAAAAATATTTCATTAACTGAAAATATGGAAAATGTTACAAGGAATAAAGACATTATAGAATCATATAGAAAATCGCTGGTCTTGGACAACTAGTACTTCCTAAATTTTTATAATTTTTATGGAACTTCAAATGAAATGAAATTTTATGAAATAAAAGTAAGCTTAACATTGGATTACTATAAAATTATAAAAATAATATGGTAACTAAAGGTGAAAAATATGTTATAAATAATAGAAGGGTTGAAACCAAAAATTTCTACAACTTCGAATTGCCAATAGACTAGTCCTATCTTTTCATATTAAAGTTTGGTATTTGGTGTCCATTTAGAAATTATTTATAATCATACTAGGAATCATCCTGTGGTTAAATTTGATTATACATACATATATATATATATATATATATATATATATATACATACATGTATTTTGTTTAAGTTGTTTTTGTGCAATTAAATTAGGATCCTTGAGTAGGATTAAGTTTCATAGTTTAATACTCCGTAAGATCATGTTAGAGGTGGACTACAGTAAAATGGTATAAGTTTTTATTTATTTATTTATTTAAATTCTCTTGTGAATTCAAGGGTCATACCACATCAAGGAGATGTCCCTCCTCTTTCCTTTTCCGTGACCTTATGTTGCTAACATTTCAAACCTCTGAAATATTTTAGAATTCTCAAATTTTCCTTCCCTCTTGAAGTTAATGAAACCGAAGTGCAGTCTACTCATAACCCACTAGTCATAAGATCGAAATGGTGATATACATATAAAATTTTATACTATTAGAAACCTTTTTAGGAAAATCTCTGACCATAGGCATATTAAGATATTTATGAACCCTTACCATTGACATAAATTAAAATAAGGACTCTCTTAGACCAAGACCCAAAGGATCAACCGCCAGCCCCCGCATGCTATTTTAGCCCCTCCTTTATGATCCGTGGCACGGTGCAACCATACAATTGACCTCCTGCATCCCAAAATAGGCCGCCTCAACAGCTTATGACAGCGCCGCCTAATCACTTGCAACAAGCTCGCGTACATGCAGTCACTACCGAAGCAACTGAATCAGCAGTTACAGTACTGCTAGCATTTGAAGTCACGGCCCACGTCCAAGGTACACCTATATTCCTTTTAGTGGACACCGGGTCCACTGTTTCTATGGCAGCATGCTCTGCAGTCAAGCGATTAGGGTTGGACACTACCCCTATGATTGGGGTGAGAGTCATCATCGCAGTAGGAACCTTTTTAGATGCCACTAAACTCTGTAAGAGTTGCCCGATAGACTTAGAAAGCAGAGTGGTGCACATTGACTTAATTGTAACAAAGATTTATCATTACGACGTCATCCTTGGCATGGATTAACTCACTGAAATGAAGGCGAAGATTGATTGTGAGACCAGTTTGGTGACAGCCCATGAGCCCGAGGGCACGACCTTCACCTTCCCAGTTCAGGTCAGTTGTCCTTTCTGCATCCGTTGTTATGCTTTCCTATTAGAGAATTATGATGGTTTGTCACTTGAGGACATGCCAGTGGTTCAAGATTTCACAGACGTGTTTAGAACGATCCCTGGACTACCTCCTCAGCGCGAGATCGACTTTACCATCGACCTTGTGCTAGACGTGACACCTATCTCATTACCGACGTACCGCATGCCTCCATGTGAAATGGAGGAATTAAGGAAATAAATCAATGATTTATTGGACTCAGGTTTTATACAGCCGAACATATCTCCTTGGGGAGCACTCATGTTATTTGTGAAAAAGAAGGATGGATCGTTGCGATTATGTATAGATTATCGCAAACTAAATCACGTTACAGTAAAGAACAAGTATCCTCTACCCAAGATAGATGACCTTTTTGACCAATTGAAGGGAGCTCAGTACTTCTCTAAGATAGACTTACAGTCCAGTTATCATCAGTTGCGCGTCAGGAATGAAGACGTGTAGAAAATAACTTTCAGGACTAGCTTCGGGCACTACGAATTCCTCGTGATGCCGTTTGGACTTACAAATGCATCGGTTGTATTGATGGATCTCATGGACCGGGTGTTTCAGCTGTATCTTTACCGATTCGTCATTGTATTTATAGACGACATTTTGATATACTCAAAGAGTTGGAAAGATCATGAAGAAACCTGCGAGCAGTTCGTGATACTCTTAGGCAAAAACAGTTGTTTGCACTATACCGAAAATGTAACTTCTGAAAGGAAGATGTCAAGTTTTTGGGCACATAATTTCCAAGGAAGGAATTGCCGTGGACCTCACCAAGGTGACCATGGTACAGGACTAGGAGCAGCTCGGCTTAGTTACAGAAGTGAGGACTTTCCTCGAACTTGCCGGCTATTATCGCCGATTCATTAAAGATTTCTCCAAGATAGCCCGACCGTTGTCTCAACTTACTTAAAAAGATCTTAAGTTTGCTTGGAATGAGAAAGCAGAGGCAACATTTCAAGAATTAAAGGACAAGCTGACGTCTGCGTCCATGCTCATGCTGCCAGAGCAAGGGGTCAAATATACTATTTACACCGATGCTTCTCGAGTGGTTTGGGGTGTGAACTTATGCAGAAGGATAAGGTGATCGCCTATGCCTCACGACAGTTGAGGAAACACGAAGAAAATTACCCCACTCACGACCTGGAGTTGGTGACAGTCATTTTCGCATTAAAGTTTTGGAGATATTACCACTACAGAGAGGAGTTTGAGCTATTTTGTGGCTATAAGAACCTTAAGTACATCTTTACACAGAGGAACTTGAATATGAGGCAACAACGTTGGAATGAGACTTTGAAAGACTTCAAGTTTGAAGTCTCCTACCATCCTAGCAAGGCCAACCTTGTGGTCGATGCGTTGAGTTGCAAGAAAACTATAGAATTTGCAGCCCCACTGATGGTAGGAGAGTGGAATATGGAGTTTGTGCGAGATTTCGAACAGAGGCTGATAGTAGAGGAGCCATTCAAGAGTGTCACGCACTTCCATGTATAACCACTTATTAATGACCGAATCATTGTGGCTCAGAAAGAAGATGAGCTATTGTTGAAGACGAGAGAGCGCACAAGCGAAGGTGAAGAATCCGATTGGAGGGTTGACTTAGATGGAGATTTACGGTATCGTGGCCGCCTATGCGTCCCGAACATTCACGACTGGAGGAGAGAAGTTCTAGAGGCCGCACACAGTTCAAAGTTGGCGATGCATCTGGGTAGTACAAAAATGTATCGGGATGTAAAGCATTCGTACTGGTGAGACAACATGAAGGCCCAAATAGCAGACTTTATATCCCGATGCCTCACGTGTCAGCAAGTCAAGGCTGAGTACTGCCGACCCCCTAGTTTACTTCAGCCTATACCCATAGCCAAGTGGAAGTGGGATTTCATATCTATGGATTTCATTTCTAGGTTACCAAAGACGAGAAAGGGGCAGGACTCCATTTGGGTGATTGTGGACCGGTTGACAAAGTTAGGTTATTTCCTCTCGATTCAAGTTTCTAATTCGGTAGATGACCTGGCTAAGCTATACATTAAGGAGATAGTACGACTGCATGGGGTTCCTCTAGAGATTGTGTTAGACTGAGACACATGATTCACGTCTATGTTCTGGACTCGAATACAAGAGGCAATGGGGGTGAAACTAAAGTTTAGTACCGCATTCCACCCACAGACCGATGGGTGGATGGAACAGGTAAATTAGATACTCGAGGACATGTTACGAGCATGCGTACTTGACTTCAAGGACAGTTAGGATAACGGTCTCTCTTGTGCCAAATTTGTCTATAACAACAGTTTCCAAGCAAGCATTGGCATGGCTCCTTACGAAGCCTTGTATGGACGCCCATGTCGGGCTCCGCATTGTTGGGCAAAAGTTGGCGAGAAGAGCTTGTTTGGCCCAGATCTGGTTCAAGCGACCTCAGAAAAGATCGATATTATCAGGCGTCAACTCCTTATGGCCCAGACTAGGAAAAAGAGTTACGCTGATACGAGATGGAGACAATTGGAATTTGAAGTTGGGGACCATGTATTCTTTAAAGTTTTTCCAATGAAGGGAGTACTTCATTTTGGCAGGAAAGGAAAGCTCACACCGAGGTTCATTGGGCCTTTCCAGATTTTAGACCTAGTGGGTGTGGTGGCATACTTTCGCACCTTGCCCACACCACTCACAGGCGTACATAACGTGTTTCATGTGTCAATGCTGAAGAAATATGTTCCTAACCCCACTCATATTATTAGGTGGGAGTAAGTACAACTGAGGGAAGACACCACCTATGTATTGTGGCCCACACGTGTTCTAGATAGGAAAGAGAAAGTACTGCGTAGCAAGGTCATCCCACTCATGAAAGTGTTATGGACACACCACACCGAGGAGGAGATTACCTGGGAAAAGGAAGCTGAAGTCCGTAGGAACTACCCACAAATCCTTGAGGAGTATGAAAAGGTACAAATTTTGGAGAAATTTTTTTCTTTAAGGGGGGTAAATTATAACATCCTGGAAAAATCCATACAAAGACCCAAGTACAACCTCAGGCAGAACAACCCAAGGACCGCATCCTGTCGTATAATTTAGGTAGGATTTAGTTAAGTACTAAATAATCGGTGGATTAAGCTTGGGCCACCATTTTCACAAATGGGAAGGTCTAGAACTAAGAATATCACTAGTTCAATATCATCCTAAGACCTAGAAGAAATTCCAAGGGCCTGTCGCTCTCGGGAATATATTGAAACTCTGTAACGGACCTAGACCGCACGTCGAGGGTCCAATCACCGTGAAATTATAGGAAGATGTCCATCTTGCTGGGCTTGACAACCATCACAGGAATCAAGCCCAGATAGCGTCCAAAAATGCCCAACTTGAGCCATGAGTTAAGTGCATGGGAAACGTGAATATCCTTAGAAAATGAACTAAAACTTAAGTGAATTGGGCAATTCACTCTTATGCAAAGTTGAGGATTTCTGACAGTTGGTTTGTGACCAAACTTCACACATAGAGAAAGAAAATTTTCCTGCACATATCCATATAACCGTGGCCCCGATTGGACACGTATGTTCATTGATCTGACACGGGCTCTCCATGGTCGATCGGCTTATCCGATCGCACCGAAATCGTAACCTAGCTTGGATCCATTGTTAGGGAGTGTACCCCGTGATGTAGATGAGTAGTGGACATCCCTAAGAGCCCTGTTCACCCTCAGGGTATAAACAATGTATAAGGTGGCCTTGGGGCCATTTACACCATATATGGGGCTGTAAATAGCTCTCATTTCACCCCCTCTCTCCCGTATACAAATTTCACAAACCCTAGAGGGAGAGAGAGGAGAAAAGAGAAAATAGAGAAGAGGAAGTTTGGGAGATCGCTGCAGGAGATCATCTCCCGTAAATCCACATGCCTAATCACCGTCCCTTTGCGCTACCAAACTTCTTTCAGCTACAATTTCGGGTAAGAAATACCAACCCTAATGTTGAGGTAGAGCTCTTGAATAGTTTTTTGTCAACCTAGCTAACTAGTTTCATCATTTAGGTGCCCGGCATTTTATTTTTGGAAACGTAGAATTTGGACTGAGTCCGAGTCAAGCGTACTAACGAAAGGTGCGGACTATAAACGCTTAGGTTACAATTTATCAATGTTTTCATCACAGCTAATGATTTATGCTTATCAGGATTGCTACTGTATTATCTTAAATATGTTGATTTTTATATGAGATATGCCTATGAACTGTGATAGGTAAATGATGCAACCTATGTGTTTGTTGAAATGTTTAAATGGGAAATAGAGTATGATTAGTGCTTGCTATGATTACTAATCTAGGATTCATCATTTTCATATGCATATGGATTTCTTTATATAAAGAATTGATAAAACATATGTTGTAACTAACGTAGTCTATGTGTTTGATAAATTGTCTAAATGAGAGATGATTTGTATTTACTAAGAGTATTAAGGTAGGATTCTTAATTGTCTTATGCATATGCATATTTTCCTATATGAAATCAATTGTTAAAATGCAAGTTGTATTTAATATGGCCTATGTGTTTGTTGAAATGCCCAAATGATAAATCTACTTAGATTGTTTATTGAATGTCGGGATAGATATTACACGAGGTTGTTAGCAGCATTTGGATAGGATTGGGGCTACAAACATAGTCCCGACAATCCGTAAACATTTATGTTTGGGTGATCGAATTAGTCTTACCACCTTGGATAAACTTGATGAATGCGAGTCGTACGACGACTGCCGACAGTGGTTAGGCCGCGAGGGGCTCTTATGCGCTCCATGTCAATTAAGTCAACGTGTGCCCATACCAATCGAGCCTGCCTAATGAGCCGGTTGACTTATTGTGTGTTTACCATGTATGGACGCGACTGCTTGAATCTAAGGTACCGCTTACCAATGTAAAGATCCACCTCTAACCATGGTACCATGATCCTTAAGACTCATGAGCTGGGCGTGGTGGTATAGGATACCATGTTTATGCTGTGGGCCTACGCTGGGGTGACGAGCCTCCCCGTAGTGATAATGAGCACAACATCTTGTAACTTGCCTTTTGTATGTGTTTAACTAGGAGTGACGAACCTAGATGGATCCAGAACATAGGAGTAGGACCACTGCGGTTGTCTAATGCCTAATGTTCGATTTGGGTCAATGTAAAAAAAGGGAGGTACCCTATCTTCCCAAAATTGATGTGTGAATGAGCATAATTAATCACTTGGCTAACATGACCATGCATCACACTACATTAGTTAGGATGTGGCAAAAAGGCATTGGAGTTGCATGTTTGTGGAAGTGTTGTCATCTGCGAAATAGGCTGTTGGAGTCGCGTGTTGAGGGAGCATTGGTGGGTGAGGGCATGCGTCATTGCTTAGACTCCATTCCTGCATTAAAAATAATAGTTAGGAAGTGATTGTTATGATTGCCTTATCATTACTCCTTTGATTGACTTCATAACATGTGTAACTTTTACCTTATAGAACCACTGAGTTGATCACTCACTCCCAATCTAGGATGGTGTTTTAAAACACCAACTAGACGTTGATTTAGATGCAGGTATAGACGACGTCCATGCTTTGGAGCAGGACTTCTTAGATGAGGAGGAGGAATTCTCCTACTTCCAAATCTCGGGAGGGTCGATGTAGACCACGTACCATTACGCAGGGATTACTGGGCATCTGGGCTTAGTTGAACACATTTACATTTCCACATTTTGTTCATTTTAAAATTATACATGTATATATTGAACTTGGTTACGTACTCATACTTTGGAAGAAATTTTGTGAAACATCTGCATACTTACATAGACATGTTTTAGAATTCCACACTAGCTTAGTTTCATTAAATCCGGAGTATGATGTGTTGTTTAGTATAATCCCATGTATGCTTAATTCAGGAATATGAAAGAAATCTGAATATCATCATCCACAAGACATAAGTGATGTTCGGAATCTCGGGACTAGAGCTTTGCTCGACCCTCGAAATTCAGGGTGTTACACCTCACCAGGCGGCATGACCACATTACAATGCAAAGTTAGGGTGGTCATCAAGTAAGCAAATGGGATATAGCTGTGGTCTAGGTGAAGATGAAATTAAATAATAATGTAACAGATCAAAGAAGGAAGACAAATAGGAATACCCGACACAACGGAGTGAATAATATGAACCATAAATGATGTCAATTCAGCTTTGTTGCCAGATCGGAGATAGACATTTGAAATAAAAATGTGATGCAAAACCTATATTTGGGCAACATTTGGTTGGCCCGGAGCGCATTTTCCGCACTCCATTCCGAGTCCATGTTACATAATTTGCAGGTTAGTGTATGCTCTTCCGACTTAGATAACCTTTCGGCTAAGGTCGGTATTAGAATACTATCATCACTTACATTAACATCAAGTAAGCTCGAAATTAAGTAACGATCGAATTTAAATGATCCTTCTCTAAAGATAATTGTGAAGGTCAATTCGTCAAGAGATACATCGCTAATGCAAGCGAACATCCCTTACGCAATGGAGCGGTATGCTGGTCAGCCTCAATTCAAGATGTTCTCCCAACCTACAGTGGTAAGGAGGGGAAGAATCTAAAATTGAGCAAGGTGATTTGAATTGACCGACTGCTCAACAATAACCTTGAGATAATGAAGATCTCGCACATACTCGAGATCCTCTTCGGGAGGACGAAGGGTTCGCACCCTAATAAGAGTGGATCGAGAAGAGGAAGCTCTAGTAGCTTTCTTCTTAGCTCTTCCTTCCATTGCAAGATAAAAAGAAAGAAATGAAAGAAAAGAAATAAGGATTTCAAACCTAACAAATTTTTAACTAGGAATCCTTAGAAACCACTCGAAAAGCTCAAATCAATCCAAGAATCTAGCAATATGTGATCCAAAGAACCTTAATATGAAAGGAAATAAAAAATGGAGTACTTACCAAGCACTAATCGAAGATGGGTTTGATGGGTCGGAAAGGGGGCTGATGGAGAAGAAAAGAAAATGAGAGAAAAAGTGATTTTCTTACTCATAAATGGCTCCCAACCGTGCAACTCGACTGGTCGAGTACATGCTCGACCCGTTGAGCCACGACTGGTAGAGGACGTGCTCGACCGGTCGTGCAAGCATAAAAAAATTCAAATATTATTCAAAATTATTTGTAAAAAAATAAAACATGCAAACATGATAAACTCAGTTAGAATTGCAGATACCAATATCCATTTTTAATTTAGAAAACCTATTTATGTCAAGTGGTTTAGTAAATATATACGTAAGTTGATTTTCTGTTTGAACGTATTCCAATGAAATGATTTTATCTTCTACTAATTCCCAAATATAATAATACCGAATGTCAATATGTTTGGTACGGGAATGGTGGATGGGATTTTTAGAAATATTAATTGTGCTAGAGTTATCATAATACAATATCATTGTATCTTGCGCAATACCATAATCATTGAGCATTCTTTTCATCCACACAAGCTGGGTACAAGCATTTTTAGCTGCAATATATTCAGCCTCAGCTGTGGATAATGATACAAAATTCTGTTTCTTACTGTGCTAGGAAACTAAACAATTCCCAACATAAAAAAATCCACCACTGGTAGATTTTCTATCATCTATGTTCCTAGCTCAGTCAGCATCCGTATATCCAGCTAATCGAACATTAGTATCATGTGGATACTAGAGGCCTAGATTAGCCATACTTGCGACATATCTAATAATACGCTTGACAACAATAAGATGAGATTCCTTATGATCTGATTGATATCTGGCATAGATACCTACACTGAATGTTATATCAGGTCGGCTCGTAGTTAAGTATAGCAAACTACCCATCATACTACGATATAATTGAGGATCTATACTATTGTATCCTTTGAAAGCTTAAGAGTTGTACTCATAGGAGTATCGAATTTTTTGTCATTCTCAAATCTAAATTTCTTAACCAGGTTTAAAGCATACTTGGTTTGAGAAATGAAGATACCGTCTTCTAATTGTTTAACTTGTAAACCTAGAAAGTAGTTCAATTCTCCCACCATACTCATTTCGAACTTGGATTTAATCAAATCTACAAACTCAATGGACAGTATGTGTTCATTGAATTTTTTAACAAAAAGGTTTTATCAACACTCCCCATAATAAAATTATGACTTAGTAAGAACTTAGTTAATTTCTCATACCATGCCCTGGGAGCTTGTTTCAAACCATAAAGTGCCTTTTTAAGGTAATACACATGATTAGAGTGTTTAGGGTCCTCAAAACCCTTGTTCAACATAAACCTTTTCATGTAGATCACGATTTAGAAATGCACTTTTAACATCCATTTGATAGACCTTAAACTTTTTGAAACGTGTAATGGATATGAATAATCTGATGGATTCAAGACGAGCTACTGGGGCAAAGGTTTCATCATAATCAACTCCTATCTGAGTGTACCCTTGTACAACCAGTATAGCCTTGTTTCTTATTATATTCCCTAACTCATCAGATTTATTTTTGAAAATCCACTTGGTTCCAATTATATGTTTATCAGACGGTCTTGGAACTAAATACCATACATCATTCCTAACAAATTGGTTTAGTTCATCTTACATGACAACTATCCAATTTTCATCAGTGAGTGCCTCTTTTACATTGGCTGGTTCAATTTGGGAAGTAAAACACACATAATTACATATGTTTTCTAGTTATTTTCGAGTACGCACACCAGTGAGAGGGTTACCTAGTATTTGATCAGTAAGATGGTCTTTAACTGATCGTAGTTTAGTATTGATTTGACAAGATGAGAAGTTAATTTTATCTATTACAGTGACTTCATCATCTTCTGAACTAGATGTTGGTGTGTTCAAGTGATCATCAATAATAACATTTATAGACTCATGAATAACACCAGTTCTCTTATTAAGAACACGGTATGCTCGACTATTCAGAGCATAACCTAGGAATATCCCTTCATCACTCTTAATATCGAACTTCCCTAAATTTTTCCAGTCTCGTAAAATGTAGCACTAACTTCCAAAAATCTGAAAGTATTTAACTATAGGTTCTTATTAAACCACAATTTATAAGCCGTTTTATCTTTAGATTTTCTAATGTAAACATGGTTTATGATAAAAAATGCAGTATTAACAGCTTCGGCCCATAAATTTTTAGGTAACTTCATACTATTTAACATTACATTGGCCATTTCTTATAGCACTCTGTTTTTCCTTTCAACAACCTCATTTTGTTGAGGCGTCTTAGGAGCAGAAAACTCATGAGATATACCATGATCGATACATAACTTCTCAAAATTACTATTTTCGAATTCCGATCCATGATTACTTTGGATCTTAACAACATTCATTTCTTTTTCAGTCTGAATATGCTTGTAACTTCATCAAGAGTTTCAGATTTTTCTCTCATGAATGCAACCCAAGTAAACTTGGTAAAGTCATCCACAATTACCAAGAAATACTTCTTATCACCTCTACTCTTTGTTCTGGTTGGTCCAACAAGATCCATGTGGAGAAGTTCAAGAGGTTTGGATGTGGCAGAGGAGTTCACTTTCTTGTGACTACTCCTTGTTTGTTTTCCAATCTGACATTTGCCACATATTTTATCCATTTTCTTCTAATTGGGTAGACCTCTAACAAGATCGGCTTTGCTCAATCTATACAAATTTTAGTAGTTCACATGTCCAAGGCGTTTGTGCCATAATTCGTTATCATTGGTTTGGACTGTGTAACAAGATAATTTAGATCAGTAAGATTCATTCACGATATAGCTATTCTCAGATGTTATACGACCATTTAATATCACATAACTTTTCTCATTTAAGATCTCTCACCCTTGATTTGTAAATTTAACACTATGCTTGTTATCGTAGATTTGAGATATGCTCAAAAGATTGTGCTTAAATCCTTCTACAAATAAAACATTTTCAAAAGGAGGATAGTTAGAAATATGAATCGTACCTTGGTCAATTATTTTTTAGTTGCGTCCATCACCAAAAGTGACCGAGCCATCAGTCATTTCTTTGTAGTTGGTGAACAAATCTCTGTCACTTGTCATGTGTCCTGAGCAACCACTGTTTAGGTACCACTTTGATTGACTCGAAGCCTTGAAGGTGGTGTGGGCAACTAGACAAGTAACCTTAGGAACCCATTTCATTGTAGTTTTGGGTTTTGGAGTACTGTTGGTTTTTCTTCACTTGAAATTATTATTAACTCTCACATTAGAGTTAGATTTGAGAAGCTCCTTGAGTAAGTCCACAAATTTTTTAGCTAAAGGATTATAGCATTGTTTTCTAAAGCTGACATTTTTAGAGTTTTTTTTATTATTATATTTCAAGCCCTTTTCTTTTGAGTTAGAGGATTCTCCTTTGACAAATGTAGGAGATGCACTCTTATTTTTCAGAGGCATGTATTTGTCATAGCCCAGACCCGATCTGTCTCCACATGTTCTAGATGCGGTTAGTAACTTTTCAAGTTTAGGGTCTCCCTGGGCATACCTCCATGTATCCTTTGAACTCAATAGGGAAGAAACTTCACATTTTAGTTTCTCATTTTCTGTTCTTAATTTTTCAAGTTTAGATGTTTTAAAATTCAAATCACATTTTGCTTTTTCAAAATAATCAGAAATAAGAGATTTTTCTAAAATAGAATTTTCAAATTCCTCTTTTAATTTTAAAATTTTCTCTTTTTAAAGTTTTAGCTTGACAACAATCTTACAACTCTCCCTATATAGGGCATTATAGGCATCCTAAAGATCATCTTCATTATCATTTTCAAGGTCACTCCTCAAATTTTCATATTCGATTGAATCGCAACTATCTATGGAAGTGACTCTGGCTAGAGTCATTAAAGCCTTGACTTCATTTGAAATTTCAGGTTCTGATTCATCTGACTCGGAAGAAGCTTCAGAGCTGGATGATTCATCCCATGTGGCTAACATGCCTTTTCTCTTTAGCTTTATCCCTCTTTGGACACTTATTTGCTAAATGCTCATATTCATGGCAGTTGAAACACTAGATATCTTTTAGAGATTTTCATGTTTTAGATTTACCTTTTTTCTTCTCAGAGGGTTTTTGAAAATCAATTCTTTTCTTACTTTAAAAAATCTTGTAAAACTTTTTCGCAAGTAAAGCCATATCATCCTTCACAATCAGAATTAACATTACTATAATGAGAAATAGATTTGGATGATTTAAGAGCTATAGACTTACCTTTTAGAGGTTTGAAATTTAACTTGTATGTTTAAAGTGAACCAACAAGTTCCTCAACCTTCATAATGATTTGTGTCTCTCAGTTCCTGAATGGCAGTCACCTTAGAATTAAATCTCTCAAGAAGTTATCGCAGTATTTTTGCATAGACTTTGCTTTTTGGGATACCATCTCCAAGACCCCACATAGAGTTGACTATGTCATTTACTTTTGTATAGAAGTCCATGAAAGACTCATTTTCTTCCATACGAATTTCCTCAAACCTAGTAGTGAGAATATGAACTTTAGACTTTTTTTTTTACAATAGATGTACCCTCGTGTGTCATTTCAAGAATGTCCCATGCTTGTTTAGCAGTATCACAAAGAAATGATTCTTTTGAATTCATTAGGTGATAGTGCTCAAGTGATTACATTTAAAGCCTTAGCATTCGTACTACTCTCATTTTTCTGAAGAGTAGTCCACATATAAAATGGTGTTTCCTTCATGGACTTGGTTCCATCACTGCCTAAAACCTCAAATACTGGTGGTTTCCATCTAGTCACCGTGGCTTGCCACATGCTTTCATCAATGGATTTCAGAAATATCCTCATCCTGTCTTTTCAATAAGCATAGTTGGAGCCATCAAACGGTGGTGGCCTAGTAATAGATAGGTTATCAAAATTTGACATACTGAAAGCTTTAGATCGATAAGCTCAGGAAATAAATCCAATAGAATGAGCCACTTAACTCTGATACCACTTGAAAAGGGCGAGCTCTCAGTCCTAGAGGAGGGGGGGGGGGGGGGGGGGTGAATAGGACTATGCCAAATAAAAAATAAATGCGGAATATAAATGTAGATAGTTGAACCAAATAACAACCTCAATTGCAATAGTATCGAGAGGTTGATACAAATGTTGTTCAAAGGACAACCTTACACCAAAAACCAAAGTTTATGGTAGGACAACCTGATTTCTTGAACTCAGTAAGGATAAAAAAACTCAAACTAATACAAGAAGCAATTAAAACAAATCTAGTAATTACAACATTCACCACAAGTACATGAAATAAATACAAGCATTCACCACACATAAATCACATACATCATCATCATCATCATCATCAACCAAACTCCAAGAATTATAGTGGTTCAGTGTGTACACCAACTATTCTAAAACAACCACACCTACTCCACTCCCAATAATCACAACCCACGTGATATTGGCTTTCACTATGAAAGAAGATTTTTCCAAGGTTCACCTTAAAACCTTTACAATTGTGTTTTCAATGGGCTATCACAATTAAAAACCCCACGCTGAGATTTTCTGGCTATCTCAGTCAAAACCATAATAGAGATTTTCTGGTAATCTCAAAAATCAAAAGCTGTAATTCAAAACACTTATCTGTAGATTCTGTTTTGATGTAGCCCGGAAGAACTTTTTCTTTGAAGATGAAGATGTCCAATGTTCAATCACACAAATGGAAGGGTTCTAGTTCTAAATGAATTTTAAATTAATCCAACCTTGGGCTACTTTGATTCAATTTCCTGGATCTCAAAAAGGGTAGATCAGAATTCCCTTTTATCAAATAAGGTTGAAGTAGAAAGAGATCAAGAAATTAGAAATCAAAAAGCTATAAAAGGAATCTAAAATTACCGTATAGTAGCTTAACAATCATAGGGACTTATTTCTCAGTGGTAGTTTAAATTGGCTTGGAATGAATGAAAAAAACTGAGAAAAGTCCTCTATTTATAGGCTGAAAAATGATTCCCTCGACTAGTTTAAGGTCAGCCTCGACTGGTCATGGGAGCAACCAAATTTTAAAAATTCTGGCGTGATCAGATAAAATTGACCCTTGACTGGTCCAGTGTGGCTTAAATTGGTTGCTGGAGTTTGAGTTGAGCCCGGCTCGACTGGTCGAGCCAATCTCCATGACCGGTCGAGTAGGGCGCTCGACTGGTCGAGAACCTACCAGAAAATTCTAAACTTTTGAATTTAAATTTAGACTGGTCAAGAAAAACCCTGGACTGGTTGAGCCAAAGCTTGGACTAGTCGAACATTGAATATGACTAGTTAAAGCAAAGCCTATAATAAGCATAATGACCCATATTAAATGCACAATATGAATGACCTAAACCAAAGGTCTTTCTAGGGTTATTTATACCTGAAATGTTGAACATTGAACTTGTAGTTTTGGTAGATCCGGTAGATCTTCTTCTTGAAGTATTTAAAGCTTGAACTTGTATACTTGAAACTTGATCTTTTTCTTGACTATAAAGTGTACTTGAACTTGATCTTGCATTAGAAGTAGCACTTGAACTTGGTCTAAAATTTGAAGTCAATGTAGCACTTGAAGTTGATGTTAGACATGAAGTTGATGTAGATAGAACAGTTTTCATGGCTTGTAACACATCTTCGTATGATGGCAAACATTCCATCACTCGAAGGTCACTTGAAGGTGAACTTTCCATCATGAACAAGTCCATCATTCCAAAGTGGTTTGTCACTATAAAATTTGACAATACAGGGTGCTTGATATATAACATAGCACTTACAGGTGCTTCAAGGAGTCCTCTCTTCTCTTCAATCCTTATTTTCTAGTTAGTTTTTATGTTTTTCTTTAAGAGTTTTAGTTCAATCATATCTTTGGTTGGCTAATATCTTAGCTAGAGTTAAAGGTGAAGCTTGTAGGTTTTTATGTTTATCTTACTTTTATTCAAGTTTATTAGTTTATAGGTCGAACTATTCATTAATTTCTAGCTTGAATGAAGAAGTATTTTCAGTTCACTTTGATCCATTGTCGACTCTGGGCACAGTGGATGCTTAAGAAAGCTATTAATACTTTCGTCTCTGTCATGCAATTGTGTGATCTGTAAAATTTATTGTTCTACCATTGACTCTGGGCATAGTAAATGCTTGAATTTTGTGCAATCATTACATTGGTGCTATGTGAGAGAACTAATCCGATGAATGTTCAAATTCTGTTTTAGTGAATTTCATGATGTTTTAACTACTCCATCATCCGATTGGATATGATAGGACTTCAATTCCAGTTATGTTGTTAATTGAATCAAGTAAAGTAGCATTAATATGGCTACAAGTGGATCCTTGGCGCTCTAGTTTTCCATTTCATTAATAGTTTATTCATAATTGATCTCTTTTACTCCAAATTTAGTATAACGTAGATTCTAGTTCTAGTTCTAGTTTATTTCAGGAAGTACATATATAGCAAGTCCCTGTGGATTCGACCTTAGTATCACCGAGTTATTACTATAGTACAGCCCTGCACTTGGGGTTGTGAACACTTCCAAGCCATTAGAGGGCCCAATCACTAAGACTACAAATGATGTACAAATAAAGCAACTAGTCTATAACATGATAGTGTACATGTGTTTGTGAGATGTGCTAACTATCAAGTCCGAGTATTCATCTAATCATACATGCATATAATTAAGCATTGCACTCATAAGCATAATTAAACAAATGTCCAAATATCAATCCTAAACACAGTCATGTATAGTGGTTCGGCTACTTGCCTACTCCACTCTCAGCGAATGCACTCAACCCATTAGTGTACCAGATTTCATTATTGGAGGTTTTAAATCAGGTTAACCTCTAACCTTTGTAGCCCTACATAAAGATTCTAAGATTTAGGCCCTACACAAGATCCAAAGTCCTACATAAGAACCTGGATTTAGGCCTTACACAAGAGTTAAAGTCCTACACAAGAACCCGGTACGCACACTCCTGCTGGAGGCTCTTAAAACAGACTTTAGTAACACTTGCATTGCTCCCGTATCTCATCAATCCCTACAACAACAACCAAACCCTGTAAGACAGAATTCATTATTTTGGTGGGATATGATCTTTCTCCCCATTTTTGTTAGTATTTGACAAAGAGTTAGTTCCAATGAAATCATATATGAAACAACTCTATAAGTCATAGATTTATCAATTATAAGGCACATACTAAAAGGGGTTAACGGGTGTATATTATCATGAAAATCATGGAGCATGCTTATTATGGTCATTCAAAAGATATATTAATTAAAAATGAGAATGACCAATGATAGTATAAGTTAACAAACATATGATATCAAAAATTAGCAACTTTGAAGCTTAAACTATTAATATAAATGAGACTAAATCCTCAAATTTATCAATTGAGCATAATTATGAGGTTAATTAAATTTTATAATTAGGCTCATATATGAGGCTTGATCTTCTGATTTAACTTTTCAGCCCAAAGGGATCTTCTAAGGTCACCTTTTTGAGGTGTTATGGTCTCCCAAATCTTCAGGGAGGGATAGCGTGGTGTAGGTCGTTAAGACACATAAGTGACTAAGGTCTTTAACATTAGAGGAGTCTTCTGAAGTGAATTTGGACTCCTTCATATCATCCCATATTGTTGTCATTGCATTGCCTTCAAATCTTGTTTTGCTAGAGCAATCGAGGGCACGATGTATATAACCCTCACAATTGTAACATTGGACTTGCATGGGTGGTTTAACATATTTACATTTATACTTGTCATCCATCATGTCCTTTTTGTCACAACTCTTCCCTCTACTAAATTTGAGAAATTTCTTAAATTTTTTAGACAATTCCTCCTCCTCCTCCTCATCATCTGTAACACCAAGAATTTTAAGGGTTGAGCAAAGATCTACTCCCGAGATTCCGAACATCACTTATGCAGTATAGATGATGATATTTAGATTTTGTCCATGTTAATGAGTTAAGCATGCGTGGGATTATACTAAATAACATATTATACTCCAGATATAATTAAGTTAAGCAAACGGAAGTCTAAAACATATCTATTTAAGTATGCGGGTGTTTCACAAAACCTCCAGAGTATGAGTATGTAACTGGGTTCAATATATACATGTATTATTTCAAAATGAACAAAATGAATATGTAAAAGTGTTCGAATAAGCCCAGATGTCCCAGTGGTCCCTGCGTATCGACACGGGGTCTACATTGACCCGCCCGAGAGTTGAAAGTAGGAGAATTCCTCCTCCTCATCCAAGAAGTCCTGCTCCCATGCATAGACGTCATCTGCACCTGCATCTACATCAAGGTCTGGTTGGTGTTTTAAAACACCGTCCAAGAGTGGGAGTGAGTGATAAACTCAGTGGTTCTATAAGGCAAAAGTTACACATGTTATCAAGTCAATCAAAGCAGTAATGATAAAGCAATCATAATAATCACTTCCAAACTACACTTTTTAATGCAGGAATGAGGCGCAAGTAATGACGCATGCCCTCACATTGAAGCTCCCTCACACGTGACTCCGACAACCTATTTCGCATATGACAACACTTCCTCAAAACGGTGCAACTCTAACGCCTTTTAAGCACATCCTAACTAATGCAGTGTGATGCATAGTCGTGTTAGCCAAGTAATTAATTAAGCTCATTCATAAAGTAAGTTTGGGAAGCTAGGGTGCCTCCCTTTATATCATTGACCCAAATAAAACACTCGGCATCGGATAACCGTAGTGGTCTTACTCTTGTGATCTGAATCCATCTAGGTTTGTCACTCCCAGTCAAACACATACGATAGGCAAGTTGCAAGAAGTTTTGCTCGCTGTCACAACGGGGAGGCTCGTAACCCCATCGTAGGCCGACAGCATGAACACGGTGTTTCATACCACCATACCTGGCTCACGAGTCTTAGTTTCTCACTGGTCACTACAGGGAGGCTTGTCACCCTAGCGTAGGCCGACAGCTCGGACATAGTGTCCCATACCACTATGCCCAGCTCATGAGTCTAGCGGATCATGGTACCATGGTTAAAGTGGATCTTTACGGTGTCCCATACCACCATGCTCGGTTCACGAGTCTTAGTTGTTCACTGGTCACTACGGGGAGGCTCGTCACCCAAGCGTAGGCCGATAGCTCAGACACTGTCTCATACCACCATGCCTGGCTCATGAGTCTAGCGGATCATGGTACCATGGTTAAAGTGGATCTTTACATTAGTGAGGGGTACCTTAGATTCAAGTAGTAGCATCCATATATGGTAAATACATAATAGGTCAATCGGTTCATTAGGTAAGCTTAATTTGTACAGGTGCACGCTGACTTAAATGACATGGAGCATGTAAGCACCCCTCATGGCCTAGCCACTGTCGATAATTGTCGTGCGACTCGGATTCATCGAGTTTACCCAAGGTGGCGAGACTAATTCGGCCATCCGAACAAGGACTTTTACTAATTGCCTGGGCTACATTTGTAGTCTCAATCCTACTCAACAACCATGTGTGATACCCATCCTAGCATTCAACAAACCATCTATGTGGATTTCTCATGTAGGCATTTCATTAAACACATAGACCATATTACCAAACACTTGCATTTTATCATTTGAAAACATAGAGGAAAATATGATTACATAAAGAAAAGTATCCATATGCATAAGGAAATAAAGAATCCTATATTAATACTCATAGTAAATACAAATCATCAACTATTTCTCATTTAGACAATTTATCGAACACATAGACTACGTTAGTTACAACACAAGTTTTCTCAATTCTTTAAATAGGGAAATCCATATACACATTACAATAATGAAGCCTAGATTAGAAATCATAGCCAGCACTAATCACTTTCTATTGTTCCTTCAAACATTTCAACAAACACATAGGATGCATCATTTATTTATCATAGTTCATAGGTATATTTCATACCGAAATCAACGCATTTAAGAGAATACGGTAGCAATCAAGACAGACATAAATCGTTAGCTATCATGAAAGCACTGATAAACTGCAACCTAAGCATTTATAGTATGCACCTTTCATTAGAATGCTTGACTCGGACTCGGTCCAAACTCTACGTTTCCAAAAATGGAACGTCGGGCACCTAAATGATGAAACTGGTTAGCTAGGTTGACGAACTATCTTGGATCTCTACAAAGAAATTAGGGTTAGTATTTCTTACCTAAAATCATCGCTGAACGAGATTTGGTAGCACGATGGGGCGGTGATTTGGAGTGTGGATTCGTGGGAGAAGGTTTCTGCACTGATCTCCCAAAGTCCTTCCTCTCTCTTTCCTCTTTTCTCCTCTTTTCTCCTCTCTCTCCCTTAGGGTTTTGCAAAATTCATATATGGGAGAGAGAGAGAGAGAGAGAGTGAAATGAGGGCTATTTATAGGCCCAGTTGTGATGCAGATGGCCCCAGGGCCACTTTACACATTATTTATACCCGGGGGTGGCTGTTTTTGACGAACAGGGCTCATAGGGAGGCCCACGACTCATCTACGTCATAGGGTACACTCCCCGACAATAGATCTATGCTAGGACACGATTTCGGTGCGATCGGATGATAAGTTGATCGACCGTGGAGAGCCGGTGTCAGATCCACAGTCGTACGTACTCAATCGGGGCCACTGTTATACAAATATGTGCAGGGAAATTTCCTTTCCCCATGGGTGAAGTTTGGTCAAAAACTAATGGTCCGAAGTCCTCAACTTTGCGTGAGAGCGAACGGCCCAATTCACTTAAGTTTTAGTTCATTTTCTAAAGATATTCACGTTTCTCACGCACTTCACTCATGGCTCAAGTTGGGCATTTGTGGACACTATCTGGGCTTGATTCCTGCGATGGTTGTCAAGCCCAGCAGGACAGACATAGTCCTATAGTTTTGTGGTCATCGGATCCTCGATATGCGGTCTAGGTCCGTTACAGAGTTTTAATGTACTCCCGAGAGTGACAGGCTCTTGGGATTTCTCCTAGGTCTTAAGATGACATTGAGTTAGTGGTACTCATGGTTTTAGACCTTCCCATTTGTGAAAATGGTGGCCCAAGCTTAATCTACTGATTATTTAGTACTTAACTAAATCCCGTCTAAATTATACGACAGGATGCGGTCCTTGGGTCTTCTGCTTGAGGTTGTACTCGGGTCTTTGTACGGATTTTTCTGGGATATTACAATCTATCCCCCTTATAGAAAAATTTCATCCCCAAAATTAGTACTTTTTCGTACACCTCGAGGATTTGTGGGTAGTTCTTACGAACTTCAGCTTCCGTTTCCCAAGTAGCCTCCTCCTCGGTGTGGTGTGTCCATAACACTTCCACAAATGGGATGACCTTGTTATGCAACAGTTGTTCCTTCCTATCTAGAACACGCGTGGGCCACAATATATAGGTAGTGTCTTCCCTTAGCTGCACTTGCTCCCTCTTGATAATATGGGTAGGGTCGGGAACATATTTCTTCAACATCGATACATGGAATATGTTGTGCATGCCTGCGAGTGGTGTGGGCAAGGAGAGACGGTATGCCACCATACCCACTCGGTCTAAAATCTGGAACGGGCCAATGAATCTCAGTGTGAGTTTCCCTTTCTTGCCAAAATGAAGTACTCCTTTCATTGGGAAAACTTTAAGGAATACATGGTCCCCAACTTCGAATTCTAACTGATTTCGTCTCATACCAACGTAACTCTTCTGCCTACTCTAGGCCATAAGGAGTCGATGCCTGATAGTTTCGATCTTTTCTGAAGTCGCCTGAACCAGATCTGAGCCAACCAACCTTTTCTCACCAACTTCCGCCCAACAATGTGGGGCCCAACATGGGCGTTCATACAAGGCTTCGTACGGAGCCATGCCAATGCTTGCTTGGAAACTGTTGTTATAAAAAAATTCAGAATAATGGAGACAATCATCTCATCTGTCCTTGAAGTCAAGTACGCATGCTCGTAACATGTCCTCGAGTATCTGATTTGCCCGCTCCATCTGCCCATCAATCTGAGGGTGGAACGCGGTACTGAATTTCAGTTTCACGCCCATCGCCTCTTGTATTCGAGTCCAGAACATAGACGTGAATCATGTGTCTCGGTCTGACACAATCTCTAGAGGAATTCCATTCAGTCGTACTATCTCCTTAATGTACAGCTTGGCCAGGTCGTCTGCCGAATTAGAAACTCGAATCGGGAGAAAATGTGCCGACTTTGTCAACCGGTCCACAATCACCCAAATAGAGTCATGCCCCTTTCTTGTCTTTGGTAACCTAAAAATGAAATCCATAGATATGAAATTTCACTTCCACTCGGCTATGGGCATGGGCTGAAGTAAACCAGGGGGTCGGCGGTGATCGGCCTTGACTTGCTTACACATGAGGCAACGGGACACAAATTTTGCTATTTGGGCTTTCATGTTGTCCCACCAGTATGAACGCTTCACGTCTCGATACATTTTTGTACTACCTAGATGCATCACTAACTTTGAATTTTGAGCGGCCTCTATAACTTCTCTCCTCAATTCGTGAAGGTTCGGGACGCATAGGTTGCCATGATACCACAAACCTCCATCTAAGCTAATCCTCCATTCTGATTCTTCACTATTGCATGCACGCTCTCTCATCTTCACCAATAGTTTATCTCCTTTCTAAGCCATAATGATTTGGTCATCAATAAGTGGTTGTAAGTGGAAGTGTGTGACGCTCTCGAATGGCTCCTTCACTATCAGCCTCTGTTCGAAATCTCGCACAAACACCACCATATTCCACTCTCCTACCATCAGCGGGGCTACAAATTCTATAGTTTTCTTACGGCTCAATGCATCGGCCATAAGGTTGGCCTTGCCAGGATGGTAGGAGACTTCAAACTTGAAGTCTTTTAAAGTATTCATCCAACTTCGTTGCCTCATATTTAGGTCTCTCTGTGTAAAGATGTACTTGAGGCTCTTATGGTCGCAAAAGAGCTCGAACTCCTCTCCCTAGAGGTAATGCCTCTAAAGCTTTAATGCGAAAATGACTGCTGCCAACTCCAGGTCGTGAGTGGGGTAATTTTTGTAAGTGCTATAGTTGATTGCTCCTTTGTTTTGTCAAATTTTGTGGTGCCAAAAACACTTTCTGTGTCTTGTGTAACATGAGAATATTTATATGTTCAAGGCACTACATCACGATGCTTCAAGTTGAGAATAAAGCTCTACTTCAAGACATGCAAGGTCAAGTACATTGTCCACTCCTGTAAGCTTCAAAGTCCAGAGTATTTCAAGAGCTACAAGAGCTACATCAAAAGACAAGTTCTTGTTCAAAACTCAAGTACAACTCAAGACTAAAATACAAGATGAAGTATAATTCAAATCCAAGCTTTAGAAGATCTTATATTCAAGCTACATCAAGTATAAAGATCTCAAGTTTCATAATCTTCAAAGGTCAATCATCATCTAAAGAAATGAAGACTCAATGTCCATACTTCACATTTAAGGTATGAATGACCTTAGACTGACCTTAGGGTAGGTCATTTTGTATACATAAGTCAATTGAATCATTTTATAAGTTTTTGGTCTATTCTAAGACTAGTCCTGGACTTTGTTTGACTAGTCCTAGAACTGGCTCGACCAGTCCAAGAAATTCCAAGACCAGTCTTAAGTTGTTGCAAAATTTTAGAATTTTTTTATTGAGATACGACCAGTCCTGGAGTCTGCTCGATCGGTCGTGTGAACAGTGCTAGCTCATTCACGACTAGCCCTGCAGCTACGACTCAAACTATAGCAACGAATTCTGGTTCCTCACGACTAAATGTAAGCAGGTCATGACCAATCATGGAGGACTCACGACCAGTCGTGCATAGCTTACGACCAGTCGTGGAACGGTTTTATCCGATCGCGGTCATAATTTCAAAATGCTGTTAGTCCTACGACCAGTCGTAGTGTCCACAGGACCAGTCGAAGATGCGATTTTTACAACTATCAATAGAGCACGAATTTCAGAGTTTTACATTAAATGAAAGTAAAATCAAGGCATCACTCTGAGAGATAAGTTTGTGTCCTTTTTAAGCTACATTGTGCATATTTAAAATTCTCTTTTGTTAAATTTTTATATTTTATTTTGTTTCTGCATTCCAATCTAATTTAAAAGAGGAGTTGTGATATTCCATTTCTTGGAATCAAAATCAAATAGAGTTAGCCCAACTTAATTTAATTTAAAATCAATTAGAACCTAGAACCATTTCTTAAGTGAGTATTGGACATTGAACTTCTAAATTCGAACTTCTACTTCGATTTAGTTCTTCCGGGCTGCTACAAAAGGAGAAATCTAGGTATTTTACATTTGTGTAAATCTTATATGCTTTTGGTTTCTTTGAGATAAAGCCAGAAAAATCTCATTATGTTGGTTATTTGAGGAGAGCCAGAAAACTCAAGAGTGTGAGATTTTTGAATTGTGTAAGCCCATTAGAAAGACACAATTGTGAGGGTTTTAGGTGAACCTGAGAAACCTATTTTCATAGTGAACGCTAATATCCCCTGTGTGAGGATATTAAGAGTGGAGTAGCAAGCTGTGTGGTTATTGTTTAACAGTTGGTGAACATACAGGTGAACCACTATAACTCCTTGTGTTTTGTGGATGTGTGATTTATTTTCTATATCTTATATCATTCAAGTTGTGGGATGTATGTGTGGATGTGAATGTTGTAATATTTACATTTCAAGCATTATGGGGAATGTTGTAATAGTTTAGATTTCCATTTTTTCTATTTACTTTTTATTCCTCTTCAGTTTGAGATATTGATACTTAAACCGTGATAGTAAGGTTGTCCTGCCATAAACCCTTGGTTTTTATGGTGCAAGGTTGTCCTTAAAACAACATTTGTATTAACCTCTTAAGACTTGAATTTTGAGGTTGCTTCACATTTTCGTTCTATGATTTGTTTAAAGTGCTATCTTTCCTTTATTCATTTAAATTCCGCTAATAAAGATTTAATTTGGCATAGTCCTAGTCATCCCCCCCTCTAGGACATATAGCTTAGCCTTTTCAAGTGGTATCAGAGCCTAATAGCTCATTCTAATTGTTATTTTTTTAGATTTAATTCCTGAGCTAATCGATCTAAGCTATTTATAAGATGTCAAATTTTGATAGCCTTTCAGTCACTAGGCCTCCTCCATTTGATGGCTCCAATTATGCCTAGTGGAAAGCTAAGATGAGGATTTTCCTTAAATCCATGGATGAGAGCGTGTGGCAAGCCACAGTGACTGAATGGACCCCTCCTACCATTGAAGTAACTGGTATCGATGGATCTAAATCTATGCAAATCTCACCTTATTTTACTTGGACCACTCTTCAGAAAAGTGAGAGTAGTGCCAATGCAAAAGCACTAAATGTAATCACTTGCGCACTATCACCGGATGAATTCAAAAGAATTATATCTTGTGATACTGCAAAGCAAGCTTGAGATATTTTAGAAATGACACACGAGGGAACATCAATTGTCAAGAAATCTAAAGTCCAAATCCTCACAACCAAATTTGAGAAAATACATATGGAAGAAAATGAAATGTTCATGGACTTCTACACTAGATTAAATGACATTGTGAACTCTATGTGGGGTCTTGGTGACATAATCCCATAAAGTAAAGTGTGTGCAAAGATACTACGCTCACTACTTGAATGGTTCACCTCAAAGGTGACTGCGATCTAGGAACTTCGTGATACGGACAATATGAGGGTAGAAGAACTAGTTGGCTCTTTACAAACCTATGAGTTAAATTTTAAAGCTCCTAAAGGTAAGTCTATTGCCCTTAAATCTTCTAAAAATGTTTTTCAAGAAAATCAATTCTAATTTAGAAAACTCATAAGATGATATGGCCCTTCTAGCGAAAAAGTTTTACAAAATTTTCAAAAGTAAAAAGAGGGTTGATTTTCAAAAAGTAAATGATAAGAAAAGATCCAAATCTAAAACTTGGAAATCGTTAAAAGACAATCAATGTTACAACTGCCAAGAATATGGGCATTTGGCAAACAAGTGTCCTAAAAAGGACAAACCCAAAAAGAAGAGTATGTTGGCTACTTGGGATAAATCTTCCGGTTCTGAAGCCTCTTCTGAATTAGAAGATTCTGAAACCGAGTTGGGCAATGAAGTCAAAGCCCTTATGACTCTAGCCAAGTTCACTTTTTCAAATAACAATGATCTAACTAGTGAAGAAAATGTGAATAGTGATCATGAAAATGAAGAAGATCTTCAAGACGCATATAATGCCCTATACAAGGAAAGTTGTAAAATTGCTGTTAAATTAAAACTTCAAAAAGAAAAGTTTTCAAAGTTTAAAGAAAATTTTGATTCTCTTATTTTAGAAAAATCCCATGTTTTAAATTGTTTTAAAAAATGCAAATGCGATTTAGAATTCAAAACTTCCCTTATTGAAAATCTTAAATATGAAAATGAAAAACTTAAGTCTCTTCACTTTTGAGTTTAAAGGACACATGGAGGTATGCCCATGGTGATCCAAAGTTAGAAAAACTTTTATCTGGATCAAGAAAATGTGGCGACCGATCTGGTTTGGGCTACGATAGATATATTCCTCCTGAACAGAAGAATACTCCTCCTAAGTTTGTAAAAGGAGAGTCCTCAAACTCAAAAAAGAAAAGTTCTAATCAAATGTTTTCTAAAAATACCAAAACATTTCAATCATTTAAACCTAAAAGTAATCATATCAACTATAATAATCAGAACTGAAACCCTTTAGTTGAGAAAATAGTTGATTTACTTAAGGAGCTCTTAAAATCTAACTCAGTGGGTCATTCTTACAACAACTACAAATATAAGAAGACCAACTATACTCCTAAACCCAAAACAGTTATGAAGTAGGTTCCTAAGGTTACTTGCTTGGCTGCCCAAATGACTTTCAAAGCTACAAGTCATTCAAAGTGGTACTTAGATAGTGGATGCTCAAGGCATATGATTGGTGATAAAGGTTTATTCACCGATCTTAAAGATATGGCTGATGGTTCAGTCACATTTGGTGATGGTAGCAACTGCAGGATTATTGGCTAAGGTACGGTTCAACTTTCCAACCTCCCCTTATTTGAGAATGTTTTATATGTAGAAGGTTTAAAACATAATTTATTAAGCATTTCTCAAATATGCGATAAAAATCATAGTGTTAAATTTTCTAACCTAGGGTGTGAAATTTTAAACAAAAATGGTTTAGTAATATTAACTGGTCGTAGATCTTCTGAAAACTGTTACATCGTAAGTAATACTAGATCATCTAATCAATCGTGTTACATGGTACATACAGATGAAACTGAGTTATGGCATAAATGCCTTGGACATGTACACTACTACAATTTATATAGATTGAGCTAAAGAGAAATGATAAGAGGTCTACCTAAATTACAGAAAGTAAACAAAATATGTGGCGAATGCCAGATTAGTAAACAAACTAGGAGTATTCATAAAAAGATGAACTCCAATGCCACATCAAAACCGCTCGAGCTTCTCCATATGGATCTTATAAGACCAATCAGAATAAAGGGTCGAGGTGGTAAAAAATATATACTGGTAATCATGGATGACTATACTAGATTTACCTGGGTCACTTTTTTAAGGGATAAATCAGAAACCCTTGATGAAGTAAAAAGAGTTCTCAAACGAATCCAAACGGAAAAAGGTTCTCAACTCTGTAAGATCCGTAGTGATCATGGATCGGAATTTGAGAATAGCAGTTTTGAGAAATTCTGTTGCGATTAGGGAATATTATATGAATTCTCTACACCGAAAACACCACAACAAAAAGGAATTGTTGAAAAAAAAAATAGAGTGCTTCAAGAAATGGCTAATGTAATGTTGAATAGTATGAAGCTATCTAAAAATCTTTGGGCTAAAGCCGTAAATACTGCTTACTATATAATCAATCAAGTTTATACAAGTAAATCTAATAATAAAACGGCTTATGAAATGTGATTCGATAAGAAGCCTTCTGTCAAATACTTTCGAGTTTTTTGCAGCAAGTGCTATATTTTACGTGACCGTGAAAATCTAGATAAGTTCGACACTAAAAGTGATGAATGTATCTTTTTAGGATATTCTTTGAATAGTCGAGCATATCGAGTACTGAATAAGAGGACCAGTGTGATTCAAGAGTCCATCAATGTGGTCATTGACGATCACTTGAATACACTTGCCCCAAGTTCAGATAATGATGAAGTTCTTTTATTTGACAAACCAGATACTTCATCAAGTCAAAACAATTTAGAACTGAGGACTATTAAAGATCATCCAACCACTTAAATTCTTGGAAACTCTCTCACTGGTGTGCACACTCGTAGACAACTAGAAGACATATGTAATTACGTGTGTTTTACATCCCAGATAGAACCGGCTAACGTAAAAGAAGCTCTTACTGACGAAAACTGGATAGTAGCGATGTAAGAAGAGCTTAACCAATTTGTGAGAAATGATGTTTGGTATCTTGTTCCTAGACCTAAAGATAAACATATTATCGGAACTAAGTGGATTTTTAAAAATAAGTCTGATGAACTTGGTAATATAATTCGAAACAAGGCTAGACTGGTTGTACAAGGGTACACTCAAATTGAAGGCATCGATTATGATGAAACCTTTGCCCAGTAGCTCATCTTGAATCAATCAGACTATTCATATCCATTGCTTGCTTTAGAAAATTCAAAATTTATCAAATGGATGTAAAGAGTACCTTCGTAAATGGCGATTTGCATGAAGAAGTTTATGTTGAACAACCAATGGTTTTTTAAGACTCTAAGAATGCTGATCATGTTTATCGCCTAAAAAAAGCTCTTTACGGTTTGAAACAAGCTCCCAGGGCATGGTATGAAAAATTGACTAAGTTTTTACTAAGTCATAATTTTCAAATGAGAAGTGTTGATAAGACTTTTTTTTGTTAAGAAACATAATAATGATATCTTAATGGTGCAGATCTATGTTGATGATATTATTTATGGATCTACCTATATTAACATGACTATTGAGTTTACAGATTTAATGAAATCTAAGTTTGAAATGACCATAGCATGGTTGGGGAATAGAATTATTTCCTACAGTTATAAGTAAAACAATAACCTGATGACATTTTTATTTCTCAAACCAAATATGCTCTGAACTTAATTCGAATTTAAGAATGGGAAAAATTTTAATACTCCTATGAGTACAACTTTAAGACTCTCAAAGGACTCTACAGGTAAAAATGTGCATCCTAAATTATATCGCAATATGATTGGTAGTTTACTTTATCTAACTGCAAATAGACCGATATTGCTTTTAGTGTTGGTATTTGCGTTAGATATCAATCTGACCCTAAAGAGTACCATCTAACTGCTGTTAAGCAGATTATGTGATATGTCACAAGTTCAGCTAATTTGGGTGTCTAGTATCCATATGATACTAGTGTTCAGTTGGCAGGGTACACTGATGTTGATTGGGCTGGAAATATCGATGATACGAAATCAACCAGTGGTGGTTGTTTCTATATCGAAAATTGTTTAGTTTCTTGGTTTAGCAAGAAGCAAAGCTCTGTATCACTCTCAACTGCTAGGCTGAATACATCGCAGCTGGAAATGCATGTACTCAACTTGTATGGATGAATAGAATGTTAAGCGATTATAAAATTGCACAGGATTCAATGGTTTTATATTGTAATAATTCCAGTGTGATAAATATATCTAAAAATCCAATCCAGCATTCACAAACCAAGCACATTGACATTAGATATCACTACATTCGTGAATTAGTGGAAGAAAAGACTCTCTTTGGATTACATTCCGACCGAGACTCAACTTGCTGACATTTTCACTAAACCACTCGACAAAAGCAGGTTTAATAAATTAAAATTTGATCTTGGAATGTTCAATTTAAATTGATTAATCATGCATTTCTGTATTATAGCATATATAATTGTTAATTTATTTATTTTAAAATTCAGAATTATGTGAAAAATGCATATTTTAGTTGGTACACAACTGGTCGAAGAGGTACTCGACCAGTCGTGGCACGACCAGTCGAGGACGACCCACGACCAGTCGTGTAGCTCGCTGGACCTTTTAAAATTTGGAAAAAACTCCTTCGTTTCATCTTTTCTCTCCAACGAGCCGACGCCCGACTAGTCGTACCCACCTTCTTAGATCTTCAAGGTTAGTGCATCATTTGTGTTTTTCTTGTGGATTCTAGTCAATATTACTTCATTTTCACTCTTGGAGTAATTTATTTTATGTTTCATTGAGGTTTTGGGATTTTCTTTTGAAAAATCTGTTCTAGCTAAACCCCACTCTACGTCCTTTGTGATCTCTTGATTCTTTGTACTCTTAATTGCAAATGGATGCTAGAGGGAAAAAGAAAACTTCCCGTGGTGCTTCCTCATCTAGATCGACTCCTTTAACAAGGCGCCATCTTCGGTCACCTAAAGATGATCCCGCACATGTGCGAGATTTGCGATTGCGCAATGTCATTGTTGAATGACCTGTTGATCTTGAACACATTGCTCCTTTTGGTCTCTTTCCACTCCTCCAAGCTATAGGCTGGGCTAACATCCTACATTGGGGTGGGCCTGTATACCAATCTATTGCACCGACTATGTTTGCTTGCATGTCTAATTTTTCGACTGAGAATTTAATGTTTAAAATAGTTATTAGAGAAGGTCCATTTGATATAGACTGTCATCTGATTTCGGTTCTAATGGACATACCTGTTAATGATGAGGGTATTCCTATTCATACTCTAGTTGAGAAACCCTTTGAATTAGAAAAACATGTATTAACTAGAGCACTATGCAATATGGATGTGCAATGGACTCATAAGGGGAATGCACTCCCCTCAAAGTACTTATTACCCAGATATAGGGTTCTCCACAGAATCTTTATTTCAAGTCTGTATCCGCGTTCTGGTAACAAAACAGAACTGACTTCCTTTATGGTTTGGGTTTTGCATTCCATCATCTTCGGTACTCAAGTTTGTCTTCCATCTTTGATCTGTCATTTTATTATTCAGTTTCGTCTCCATCTAGGACATAATGATATTCCATTTGCATATCTTATGACTGTGTTAGCTACTCACATGCTAGTTGCTATGCTTATTGGAGAGGCTCCTATTCATCACCTAATTTTTAACAATTCAAATATTAACAAGATGAAATTGGAATTGGCTCCTGGCCAAGTGGATGTGGGTGGTGGTGGAGCTGAAGCAGGGAATGTAGAAGAAGGTGGCAATCTTCCTCCTGATGATATAAATATAGATGACATTTTTGATGAACTTGTATCAGACTCTACAAATGATCCTGACTATGAGCCATCTGATTTTGATGCTCGACTACATGCACTTGAGGAGAAGGTTGAGAACAAGAATGTTGCCCATGATTTACAATTTAAATATATGCGCAAATATCTTAGACGCTTAAACAAGGGCCTTCATCAACTTGATCCTACCATACCTGCTCCTTCTTCAGGATCTAATTAGGTATTTTTTATCCAATGGTCTGTAATAACTCTTATACAACTTTGTTTTTTGTGAGACTGACTTTGGTTGACTTTGATTTTTGCTAGTAAATGATATGTGAACTTTGAATTTGCTTATTTATCTCTCATATCATGCCTAGTTAATTCCTTTAACTCTCTTGTTTATTATCCTTCTCCATTTCTTATTTTCTTCCTTTATCATATTTTGACAAAAAGGGGGAGAAATATTTCAAGTTTTGGATTGATTGCTTATGGATTATGGATATGGGATAGCAGCATTATTTTTCTGGTTATATATGTGCTACTCAGGGGGAGTAAGTAAGAAGGTGTTTTGCCTACTTCATGATGATGTGTGCTAGTTGATGATAACTGGTGCATGATTCTTTAACCAGGCTGTGTGTGCTAGTTGATGATAACTGGTGCATGATTCTTTAACCAGGTTGTAACTTGTTTTCTTTTATAACTGGTTTTCTTTTATTACTGGTGCATGATTCTTGTGTGCATATTGGTCATATTATTGTTAAGTGTGTTTTGTCACAAATTTGACAAAGGGGGAGATTGTAAGTGCTATGGTTGATTGCTCCTTTATTTTGTCAAATTTTGTGGTGCCAAAAACACTTTCTGTGTCTTGTGTAGCATGAGAATATTTATATGTTCAAGGCACTGCATCACAATGTTTCAAGTTGAGAATGAAGCTCTACTTCAAGACATGCAAGGTCAAGTACATTGTCCACTCTTGTAAGCTCCAAAGTCCAAAGTATTTCAAGAGCTACAAGAGCTACATTAAAAGACAAGTTCTTGTTCAAAACTCAAGTACAACTCAAGACTAAAATACAAGATGAAGTATAATTCAAATCCAAGCTTTAGAAGATCTTATATTCAAGCTACATCAAGTATTGAGATCTCAAGTTTCATAATCTTCAAAGGTCAATCATCATCTGAAGAAATGAAGACTCAATGTCCATACTTCACATTTAAGGTATGAATAACCTTAGATTGATCTTAGGGTAGGTCATTTTGTATACATAAGTCTATTGAATCATTTTATAAGTGTATGGTCTGTTCTAAGACTAGTCCTGGACTTTGTTCGACTAGTCCTAGAACTTGCTCGACCAATCCAAGAAATTCCAAGACCAATCATAAGTTGTTGTAAATTTTCAAAATTTTTTAGTTGAGCTACGACCAATCCTGGAGTCTGCTCGACCGGTCGTGTGAACAATGCTGGCTCGTTCACGACCAGTCCTGCAACAACGACTCAAACTACAACAACGAATTCTGGTTCCTCACGACCAGTCATGGGCAAGTCACGACTAGTCGTGGAGGACTCACGACCAGTCGTGCACAGCCTACAAGCAGTCGTGGAATGGTTTTATCCGATCACGGTCATAATTTCAAAATGTTGTTGGTCCTACGACCAGTCGTAATGTCCATAGGACTAGTCGAAGATGCGATTTCTGTAACTATATAAGAGCACGAATTTCAGAGTTTTACATTGAATGAAAGTAAAATCAAGGCATCACTCTGAGAGATAAGTTTGTGTTCTTTTTAAGCTACATTGTGCATATTTAAAATTCTTTTTTGTTAGCTTTTTATATTTTATTTTGTTTCTGCATTCCAATCTGATATTCCACTTCTTGGAAACAAAATCAAATAGAGCTAGCCCAACTTGATTTAATTTAAAATCATTTAGAACCTATAACCATTTCTTAAGTGAGTATTGGACTTTGAACTTTTATATTCGAACTTCTACTCCAATTTAGTTCTTCCGGGCCACTATAAAAGGAGAATTCTAGGTATTTTACATTTGTGTAAATCTTATACGCTTTTGGTTTCTTTGAGATAAAGCCAAAAAAATCTCATTGTGTTGGTTATCTGAGAAGAGTTAGAAAACTCAGAGTGTAGGGTTTTTGAATTGTGTAAGCCCATTAGAAAGACACAACTGTAAGGGTTTTACGTGAACCTGAGAAACCTATTTTCATAGTGAACGCTAATATCCCCTATGTGAGGATATTAGGAGTGGAGTAGCAAGCTATGTGGCTGTTGTTTAACAGTTGGGGAACACACAGGTGAACCACTATAACTCCTTGTGTTTTGTGGATGTGTGATTTATTTTCTATATCTTTTATTATTCAATTTGTGGGATGTATGTGTGGATGTGAATGTTGTAATATTTACATTTCAAGAATTGTGGGGAATTTTGTAATAGTTTAGATTTTCATTCTTGCTATTTACTTTTTATTCCTCTTCAGTTTGAGATATTGATACTTAAACCGTTATAGTAAGGTTATCCTGCCATAAACCCTTGGTTTTTATGGAGCAAGTTTGTCCTTAGAACAACATTTGTATCAACCTCTCAAGACTTGAATTTTGAGGTTGCTTTACATTTTCGTACTGTGATTTGTTTAAAGTGCTATCTTTCATTTTTCATTTAAATTTTGTTAATAAAGATTTAATTTGGCATAGTCCTATTCACGCGCCCCCCCCCCCCCCTTCTAGGACATATAGCTTGGCCTTTTCAATTTTCTTCGTGTTTCCTCAATTGTCGGGAGGCATAGGCAATCACCCTATCCTTTTGCATAAGTACACACCCCAAACTGACTCGAGAGGCATTGGTGTAAATAGTATATTTAACTCCTTGCTCTGGTAACACGAGAACGAGTGTAGACGTCAGCTTGTCCTTTAATTCTTGAAAGGCTGCCTCTACTTTCTCATTCCAAGCAAACTGAAGATCTTTCTGAGTAAGTTAAGACAACAGTTGGGCTATCTTGGAGAAATCTTTAATGAATCGGCGATAATAGCCGGCAAGTCCGAGGAAACTCCTCACTTCTATAACTGAGCTGGGCTACTCCCAGTCTTGCATCGTGGTCACCTTGGCAAGGTCCACGGCAATTCCTTCTTTGGAAATCACGTGTCCTAACAACTTGACTTCTTCCTTCCAAAAGTCGCATTTTTAGTAATGTGCAAACAACTGATTCTGCCTAAGAGTATCAAGGACTGCTCACAGGTGTTCTTCGTGTCTTTCCGACTCTTTGAGTATATCAAAATGTCATCTATGAATACGATGATGAATCGGTAAAGATACAGCCGAAACACGCGGTTCGTGAGATCCATGAATACAGTCGGTGCATTTGTAAGTCCAAACGGCATCACAAGGAATTTATAGTTCCTGAAACTGGTCTTGAAAGTTGTTTTCTGTACGCCTTCATTCTTGACGCGCAACTGATGATACCCGAACTGTAAGTCTATCTTATAAAAATATTCAGTCCCCTTCAATTGGTCGAACAGGTCATTTATCTTGGGTAGAGGATACTTGTTCTTTACTGTGATGTGATTTAGCCTGAGATAATCTATACACAACCGCAACAATCCATCTTTCTTTTTGACAAACAACACAAGTGCTCCCCAAGGAGATATGCTCGGCCATATAAAACCCGAGTCCAATAAATCATCAATTTGCTTCCTCAATTCCCCATTTCACATGGAGGCATGCGGTACGTTGGTAAGGAGATAGGTGTCGCGCCTGGCACAAGGTCGATGGTAAAGTCGATCTCGCACTGAAGAGGTAGTCCAGGGATCGTTTGGAATACGTCCGTGAAATCTTAGACTACTGGCATGTCCCCAAGTGACGGACCAACATAATTTTCCAATAGGGAAGCATAACAATGAATGCGGTATTGACAATTGAGCTAAACTGGGAAGGTGAAGGTCATGCCCTTGGACCCATGGGATGTCACCAATCTGGTTTCACAGTCAATTTCTGCCTTCATTTTGGTGAGTCAATCCATGCCGAGGATAACATCATAATGATATATCTTGGTTACAATCAGATCAATGCACACACTCTGCTCCCTAAGTCTATCAGGCAACTCTTACAAAGCTTAGTGGCGTCTAAGAAGGTCCCTGCTGCGGCGATGACTCTTACCCTAATCATAGGGGTAGTGTCCAACCCTAATCGGTTAACTGTAGAGCATGCTATCATTGAAACAGTGGACCCAATGTCCACTAACAGGAATACAGGTGTACCTTGGATGTGGGCAGTGACTTCAAAGGCTAGCGGTACTGCAACTGTTGATTCGGATGCTTTGGCGGCGAGTGCATGTACGCGAGCTTGTTGCGGGCAGGCGGCGCTGTCATAGGTCATTGTGGCAGCCTATTTCGGGATATAGGAGGTTGGTTGTATGGTTGTGCTAGTGCTACAGATCGTAGAGGTGGAGATGAAATAGCATATGGTGGCTGGTGGTTGACCCTTTCAAGTGGCATGTAGCCGTTATCCCTCATCTTGGTAAAGCAGAAGGGGTCAGTATGGCCCGCTTTATCATAGTAGGTATACAAAAGATCAGAACGCCTCTGCTGAACCGGCGGCGCCATTGGTCTTGGAGGCGAGTTCATACACCGCCTGTTTCCAAGAAATGGCCGGATTTGTAATTCGAGCCTAGGCGTTGGGCCCATTGGCATGCGTGTTCGGGACACCCACTCACCGTCCTGTTCAACTTGCAAGGACATGTTCACTAACTCAGCATAGTTGGGGATACTAGCACAACACATCTTGGTACGGATGTCAGCCTGCAATCCTTCTAAAAATTGGTGCATTGTCGTGGGCTCATTTGTTAAAATCAAAGGAGCATATCTAACTAGTTCTGTGAAATGGGTCTCATATTCTACCACTGTCATTCCCCCCTGTTTGAGGTAGAGGAATTCACCCTCTTTTTCATTACGATACGTGAGGGGAAAGTATTTCTCGTGGAAGTGTTCCTCGAACTCGTCCCATGTCCACGCAAATCCTGAGGAAACGGTCCATAGGACACTGTCCCACCATAGGCTGGCCTCCTTCTCAAACATGTATGTAACTAGCTTGACCTGTTTCGCTTCAGTGCAGTGTAATGGCTTCAACATCTTAAAAATACGATCCAACCAGTACTCGGCCTCCTCGGGTCTATGAGTACCCGCAAAAGTGAGAGGATGGAGGCATTTAAAAGACTCAAACAGGCCACTTGCAGCCATTGTCCTAGTGGCATGCACATGTTGCATTGGCGTGGCCACATTCATATTATGTGCAATGGCCCCCGTTATGGTTGTCAGGACCTGTTGTTGCTGTTGCATTAAGAGCACATTTGCTCTAATCTATCAGGGGAAGGGGCTGCCTGAGGCATATGTGGCATCGACGAAGATGCACAGTTTTGACCTAGAACCGATGGTGCACTCGATGTTGGCCTATTTGTGGGGCCAGTGGCCGGTTGTGAATTTGGCATCGTCTTGCTACCTAGACCCAAACTAGGGTCCGTTTGGCTATCACACGGGAGAGGGGCCACGTCAATCAACCCGCCAAGTGGGAGACGTGCCCTGTTCCGAGTGGTTTTAGGAGGCATTCCTTATATACAACATATGGCATAGTATTTATAAGATTAGGATAACATCATCAACTTTTTCCCAAACATTCTACACATTTCTAAACAAAAGGAGTTCCATGCATTTCATTTAATAGAATTTTTCATAGTTACATATGATATGGCATTACATGTATTATGACAGAGAATACATGACAACTGACTAACAAAAGACTCCAACATTTACCAACCTAGCATCCAAACTAAGCCTATCCAAGGCTATTACAAAAAGAGAGTAACTACAAACTATATTACTAATCCTCCGATTCTGGCGAAGGCGGAGGTGCTCCCTTATCCTGCATGTAGCACAGGAGGGCTTTTAGGGTACGGGACATTCTCTTGAATTTCCTCTTCAAGGAGGCCTGGTTCTCCTTGATCTTATCCAGGCGGGTATCTTGGGTGGCCCAGTCCTGGCAGTCCTCACGAGCAGTGGGAGGCTCCCAGTCAGAGTCCCAGGCCTCTACTTCTTCCTCCTGTTCCTCTTCTTCACTTTCTTCCTCTTCTTCTGTCTCCTCCTTAATCTCGTCCCTGAATTCTTCAAGTCTGGCTTGGCGTTGCTTAGGACCTATTTTTATGTTGTTGAGGGTAGTCTCGTTGATGAAATGGACAGGGGCGAGATTGTCCATATGGAGCCTAAATCCAAAATTGCGGGCGATCTTACAAACTAGTCGGCCGAATGGGAGGGACGAGTCCCCCCGAGTAGATTGTGTCGCCCTCACTATCTGAGTTAAGGCAAGAGTGGGCAGGCACACCTTTTCTCCCTATCCAACTCGGTACAGGAAATCCACTATAAATCTAGTGCATTCCGTGCTGTTGTTCCATCTAAGATACACATTGTACATGCATATATGGTGGAGGATACAATAATCGTTAGTCATGCGTGTCGTTGGGAAGTTGTTCCCTCACCTCTAATTAATGAGTTGGCCGCAAAGGAAGCGAGTGCAGTGATCTCTCTCCCGTCCACTAGTGAGATTAGTCTCACTGGCATGCACAACACCATGCTCCACTCCCATGATACGGGCCATGATATCCACATCGACCCTGGTTTCTGTTCTCCCTAATGGGATGGTAAACTGGAGAGGCTTAAGAGTTGGGTCCCTTATGTGTGCATAAAAGGCCCGCATGGTGCCCTCACTAGCATGTGTTTTTCTTTCAAATATGGGGCCCCACCCATTCTCCAGGAGGTGGTCAATCACTGGATACATCCCAAATAATTTCTCATCAACATGAGCTTCGAAAATAACTTTATAATTACGAAACTTACCAAGTCCAGGGCCCGCCGCTAGAGACCTCTTTATCGGGATTTGAGGGTCGAGGTCCTGCTTCGACCTCCGTTCAGCACTCGCACTTGTCTCGGCACTTGTCTTCTTCTTAGAGCGACTCGGACGACTTAGCCCGGCCTCGTCCGGGGCCTCTCGCTTCTTCCCCATAAGGAAAAGGAGCGTCGAAATGGAGAGGATGGCCGCCACCATCTCGAAAACGGCAATGGAGATGGAAGAGCTATGGAAAGGAGGGATTTTTGAGGAGATGAGTGTTTTGGGAGCCTTAGGTGATGGGTTTGGTGCTCGAATGAGTAAAAGGGAAGAAGAAATGCAAGGGAGATTAGGAGAAAGTTGAGGTGAGGGTTGTAGGATGTAAAGAAAAAGGGAGATTTAGAAGTTTAAAGATGGAGATTTGAGAGAGAGAGAGAGGGTTTTTGGAGGGTTAGAGGGGTTTGAGAGGTTGGAAATAGGTGAAATGAGGGAAAAAGGGTGGTATGGATATTTAAAGAGGGCCCTCACACGTGGGAGGGACCCACCATATTCTGCCTGCAGCGGTGCGCCACTGATCCTGCGGTGCAGCGGCGCCCTGCTGGTCTGGCCGGCGGTACGCCGCCGATCTTGTGGCGCCGCAGCACCCCGCTGCCTATTCCGGCAATGCGCTGTCGATCGGCAGTGGCCACCCCACCTCCAATGGTTGTTATGTGCGGTGGGCTACCCTGGGCCCCACTGAACTCGTCGATTTGAGTTTTTAAGCGGGTCGGGTCCATTTTTCGTGGTCCAACGCACGTGTATTTGCGCCACCTGGATCCGTCTCAGGTATGAAATTCTTCAATTGATGACTCAAACCCATTGATTGATTGCCCAAAGGTGACTTAGGTCACTGCACGTGATCTAAGTCAGTCATACGTTGTGGACTAAATTACAATGTTTAGTTTTGCTTTTCGGTGAAACATTGGGATCGTAATATTGTCTCTAAATTCCATCGCCCCCTTTCTAAGTCAGAGTGCGTCATGTTACCTATAACCCTAGGTCCAATTTAATCCAAATCATGCTCTGATATCAACTTGTAATGCCCCGAATTTCTAGGGTCGAACAAAGCTCTACTCCTGAGATTCCGAACATCACTTATGCAGTAGGATGATGATATTCAGATTTCGTCCATGTTAATGAGTTAAGAATGCGTGGGATTATACTAAACAACATATCATACTCCGGATATAATTAAGTTAAGCAAGCGAAAGTCTAAAACATATCTATTTAAGTATGCAGGTGTTTCACAAAACTTGCAGAGTATGAGTACGTAACCAGGTTCAATATATACATGTATTGTTTCAAAATGAACAAAATGAATATGTAAAAGTGTTCGACTAAGCCCAGATGTCCCAGTGGTCCTTGCGTATTGGCACGAGGTCTACATTGACCTGCCCGAGAGTTAGAAGTAGGAGAATTCCTCCTCATCTAAGAAGTCTTGCTCCTGAGCATAGACGTCTTCTGCACCTGCATCTACATCAGAGTCTGGTTAGTGTTTTAAAACACAGTCCGAGAGTGGGAGTGAGTGATCAACTCAGAAGTTCTATAAAGTAAAAGTTACACATGTTATCAAGTCAATTAAAGCAGTAATGATAAAGCAATCATAACAATCACTTCCTAACTACTCTTTTTAATGCATGAATGGGGTGCAAGTAATGATGCAGCCGTCACATCGAAGCTCCCTCACACGCGACTCCGACAACCTATTTCGCATATGACAACACTTCCTCAAAATGGTGCAACTCCAACACCTTTTAAGCACATCCTAACTAATACAGTGCGATGCATGGTTGTGTTAGCCAAGTAATTAATTAAACTCATTCATACAGTAAGTTTGGGAAGCTAGGGTACCTCCCTTTATATCATTGACCTAAATCGAACACTCGGCATCGAAAATCGTAGTGGTCCTACTCCTGTGCTCTAGATGCATTTAGGTTCGTCACTCCTAGTCAAACACATATGATAGGCAAGTTGCAAGAAGTTGTGCTAACGGTCACTACAAGGAGGCTCGTCTCCCCAACGTAGGCCGACAACATGAACACGGTGTCCCATACCACCATGTCTGTCTCACGAGTCTTAGTTGCTCACTGGTCACTATGGGGAGGCTTATCATCTTAGCGTACGCTGATAGCTCGGACACGATGTCCCATACCACCATGCCTGGCTCAGACTCTAGCAGATCGTGGTACCATGGTTAAAGTGGATCTTTACATTGATGAGGGTACCTTAGATTCAAGCAGTAGCGTCCATACATGGTAAACACACAATAGGTTAATCGGTTCATTAGGCAAGCTCGATTTGTACGGGCGTGCACTGACTTAATCGACAATCATCGTGCAACTCGGATTCATCGAGTTTACCTAAGGTGGCGAGACTAATTCGGCCATCTGAACAAGGACTTTTACCGATTGCCTGGGCTACATTTGTAGCCTTAATCCTAGTCAAAATGCTGCTACAACCACGTGTGATATCCATCCTAGCATTCAAAAAACCACCTATGGGGATTTCTCATGTAGGCATTTCATCAAACACATAGACCATATTACCAAACACTTGCATTTTATCATTTGAATACATAGAGGAAAATATGATTACATAAAGGAAAATATCCATATGCATAAGGCAATGAAGAATCCTATATTAATACTCGTAGTAAATATAAATCATCAACAATTTCTTATTTAGACAATTTATCAAACACATAGACTACGTTAGTTACAACACAAGTTTTCTCAATTCTTTAAACAGAGAAATCCATATACATATTACAATGATGAAGCCTAGATTAGAAATCATAGCAAGCACTAATCACTTTCTATTGTTCCTTCAAACATTTCAACAAACAATAGATGCATCATTTATTTATCATAGTTCATAGGTATATTTCATACCGAAATTGTAACGACCTTGGAATTTTTGTGCTAATCTTTCCTTAAGTAGTTGTTTTTGGGGTAATTAGCGCTCTACTTGATTGCTTGTGAAATTCGCATCAATCACTTTAAATTGTATCTGCATGGCTCTAAACGTGTAGATTAGTGAGCGCTACGTTACTCTGAAATCTGGGATCCATCGCTAAATCCAGTTGTTCTGGGGAATTTTTGGAAGATCTGGATCGGACCTAGACCGCGCGTCGAAAGTCCGATGGCGATGATCTTAGGCTGTTGCGGTCACTGAGTTGGGCTTGGTCTTCACCTCAAAAATCAAGTCGATCTGATGTTCTGGGTCGATTTGGTTGAGTTCGGAGTGAAGAGTGTGAGAACGGTTGGAATTTAATAAGCTTTTTATGAAATCTGAGTCGTGTCGCTTGCGCGACGATTTTAAGCATTCTGACCGTTGGATTCTGACCCAATTTCACCCTCTGATCAGGATGGTTGGCCCAGGCATATCCTAGTGCTTGTGGACCTGATCGAGTTTCCGTGACCGTTGAATTGAGTGTGGTCCGCCACGGCTGATCTGAAGAGCCGGTCGGTACGAAAACTCAGCTTGACCTAGATCCATGGTCAGTGAGCTTAAGTCCGACCTTTCGTGGTTATAGGCCCACCAAAAGTGCTTCGTTGGATCGAGAAAGGCGTACTTTGGTTATAACCTAAGTATACCTTGACCGGGTTATTTCCATCATTTTAAGGCCTATATATAGTCCTTAAACCCTAGCTCTCATTTCCATACGAATTTTCTCTAACCCTAGCTTGGAAAGAGAGTGGAAAAGAGAGAGTTAGTGAGAGAGATTGGTTGGTGAATCATCTTGATTCTTCCTTGTTCTTCTTCACCTTTGAACCTTCACTTTGAATCGTTCCTTTGGCGATTTTGAGTTCTTTTGGGGTAAGTTAACCTAACCCTAACCTGTGTTAGAGCTTAGATTAGACTTGGTGTTGTTGTATCTCATTTCTATCCTTATTTTAGGGTATTCTTGCGCCGTTGACGAAGACAACTCGTCTAAATCAGTTCGGCTATTCTTTCCTCGCTTAAGGTGCGGACTTTAAGTGTATAGGTTATGGTTTTCAAGGCTTTCAATCCCATTAGTGATTTATTCTTGTTATGGATGAGATTTCACATGTCAAATGTTATGTTTACATTGCTTTCCTGATATGCATGTGCTATATTGAGATTTGTGTATTCTAAGTGTATTTATAAAGTACCGTATACGTATAAAATACGCACCTATGTTTGCCATGATTTTTGGTCATGTATGTATGCTAGATGCATGTATGACAACTCCTTGGAAGAAGGAATTGTCTAAGTGCACGTATTTCAACATGCGTCATGTATGTTGTTCCATGAATGCTAAGTGTTTGTAGAAATGCATGAATGATCTACGTGTAACTGATTACACTAAATGCAGGCGTTGAGAAGTGATTCTCAATACTTCTATGGATGCGCATGATTTCCCTTATGCATTTACATTCCAAGTTATTTAAATTCAAGCATTCCTATGCTTACATTTATGTTAAGTTGATATTCTTCAGATGTGTATGCACCATGATTTGAGTGGTTGTTCCATTACTGTTTTACATTCCATATGAATATCTGTCGTAGTGTAGGATGTTTGGGACTATGCCTTAGTCCAGGAAATCGGTAATTGACCCTATGGTCGTGGTTGAGATTGCTTTCGCCACGTGAGATGCATTAGATGAACCCGAGTCGTATTAGAGTTGGCGGCAGTGGTTTGGCCACGCGGAGTGTTTGCGCACTCTATGTCATTCAATTCAACGTGCGCTCGTGCTAGTCGAGTTCGTCAACTAACCCGATTGTCCGATGTATGTTAACCATGTATGGACGCTCTGCTTGAATCTAGGGTACCGAACTTACCAGTGAAATCCTAATAACCATGGTACCGATCCGCTAAGACTCATGAGCCGGACATGGTGGTATGGGACACCGTGGTCGAGCCGTCGGCCTACGCTGGGTGACGAGCCTCCCGTAGTGACCAAAGTGAGCAACTAAACTCGTGAGCCGATTATGGTGGTATGGGACACTATATTCGTCCGTCGGCCTACATTGATTGGTGACGAGCCCTTTGTAGTGACCTCGAGCATACCGGATACCGCAAGGAGGTGACGAGCCGATCTGTGGTAGTAAGGGCATGAAAGGCGTGCATTGATTGGTGACGAGCCCTTTGCTACGACCTCAACTATATGATCGTATGCAATGTCTAGGATTGACGACCCTAGTATGGATCACTGTTGGATGGTGATATGAGGAAGGTATCTTAGCTTCCCAATCCTGCCTGTATGAATTGGACTAATAACAACTTGGTAATCATATCCATGCACCGCATTTGCATGTGCTTTGTAGATGTGGCGCACTTTGAGGCGATGTCATGCGTAACGTAAGATGAAGACGCTGAGGGTGTACGTGTGAGGGCACGCATCATACCGCATTCATACTTGCATTAATAAGAGTACTTAGGATTTATTTAATTGTCTCGCTTTATCATTCTTGTTTGATTGAATCGATAGCATGTTAACCAAAGTGCCTTATTGTTCCACCGAGTTGATCACTCACTCCCACGTTCGGGCGGTGTTTCACACCCACCAGACTGTCTTAGGCCCCGATGTTGCAGATGTGGATGCGACGCGAGGCAGAGCGGGAGCCGGATGATGACGGGCTGCCTTCTCCTATATGCGGTTTTCGAGACGGGTTCTAGCGAGCCTCGGCATTGCGCGGGATCTATGGGATGATTATTTTGGAAACCGAAATGATGTAACTTGTTCTTATAATTTTGATTATTAACACTTTTACATGATCTGGTTGTATTTGTAATTCAGGGACTTACACTTGGACACATATTTTACTATAAGTCTTCCGCTTGCTTTATTCACTTATCCCTGAATCATATCTGCGTTTTGGCTTAATCTATCCCATGTTTATGTGCTAATACAGTCAACATATATTATTCATTAAATATGTTGCATAAGTGATGTTTTGGAACTCCGGAGCTGAGTTATGCTCGACCCCCGAATTTCAGGGCGTTACATAGATTGGTATCGAGCATGATCTGGATTAAACCGGACCTGGGTTATGGTCACACACCGCACGTTGTCACCACTATAGTGTAATTGGGTGCGGGTCTATCATCGCTTTGTGTTTGTGCTCCGTAGTTTCTATCGGCGAAAGTTTCCTGAAAACCTTTGCCGAGATCGAGTCTGTACCCTTACCTGATCACACACAGCGACCCGAAACCTGTTCTAGACCCTCTATTAATGAGTGTAGATGGTCTACCCTCCCATTATTCATTTTTAAACCTTCCAGAAATCGCCGGTTGAACCAGATTTCTGTCAGAATGACCCGATAGGCTTCTTACACAAGGGGCCAATCGGGGCATTTTCTGTGGGACCCAGGTGGGGAACCACATCATTTGGACCAAGGAGGACCAGGAGGACCTCGCCAAATCGGCGAGGCATCGCCGATATGTCCAGAGACCGGCGATGCCATCGCGGGTTCGGCGAGGGATCGCCGGTCGGTCAGGCGGGCCGGGCCGACGCGGGCCGATCGTCCATGAGGCTTGTGTGGCCCACCCCTCCACGATTTTCACTTTAAAACCACTCCTTTTACCTATTTCCTTTACAAAACCCTCTTCCAAGCTCTCCTTTTCTTCAACAACCTCTCCAAACTCTCTCAAATCTCTCCCAAATCTTCATCTTCCTTCCATTTTCGTGCAAACCCATCACCCCATTCTCAAATCTTCCATTCCATCGCTGATTTCTCCATCTTTCCCTCTCATTTGAGCCATTTCATTCCCTTTTTGGCTCATAGTTGTGTGGAAGCTTCACCATCTTCCTATTTCTCTCTTTCTCTCATTTCTCATGGCCCTCTTTGAGATTGTGACGGCCATCTTTTCCATTTCTTCCCTTCTTTCCTAGATGGGGAAGAAGAGAGCGCCGTGGATGAAGCAGGGCCGAGCCGACCAACCCGTGCACGCAGGCCGAGAGGAGCCGCCGCTAGCACGTCCGCCACGCGCGAGTTCCGGACGAAGCGGGACCTCGATCCTCGAGCTCCTGTCATTATGACCTTGTTGGCGGATTTTTCGGATGTAGTCTATGAGGGGCGTAGAGTACTTTTTGAGGCTCATGTTGATCCGCGGCTCTTTGGAGAGTTCTTTTTGTTGGAGCGCCTAGAAGGGGCTGGTTGGGGTCCCTTGTTCGAAGGCGAGTATCGCGCTAATGCTAGCACTGTTCGGGCCTTCTATGCCAACATTCTGGAGCCTTCGCTGGATCCTCTGCAGTTCAAGATTCCCTATGGTAGCGGTCGAGTTGGAATTGTCAATGTTGCTTTGATATCCCGACTCTTGAAGGTGCCACTTGGGGAAGTGCATGCCAGCAAGAATGTGGACAGGGTGCGCGAGAGGGATCGTCGCACCCGATCCTTGTGTGGTCGTCAAGTTGAATGGCACGAATAGGAGTCTTCTGGCTTCTTTCATGACGGACGACTTCCGCTTTGCTTCACCACATCTTTACGTTCAATGTGTATCCCGGTGGAGCAACCGCAATGAGTGTACGCGCTGATGGTAGATTTTCTATATCGGGTGGGGCAGATGCGAAGTTGTGTGTGCCGACGTACGTCCCGCGCGATTATTCTCATCGCTCGTTCGAGTAGACGGACCGAGTCTCTTCCCTTTGGCCGCCTCATTTGCAAGATCGCACATGAGTTTGGCTATAGGCTTGGAGCTGAGAAGCCGGTCCCTGTTCGCTATATCAACTTGAGGACCCTTAAGCTGATGGAGGTTGGTTCTGGTCGGCTTGCCTCTGAGGGTGAGGCCGGGTCTGAGAGTGATGATGAGAGTTATGCTGAAGGTGGTGCGGAGTCTGAGGAAGAAGCAGAGCAAGACGAGGAAGGGATTGAGGCACAGGATTCGAGTGATCGCTCTCCTCCTGTGGTGCCTGAGCAGAGCGCAGAGCAGGTTGCCAGAGATGCCCGTCTTACACGGCTTGAAGAAGGGCAAGCTGCTTTACGCCAGGAGATGGTGGATCTTCGAGGCTTGGTTAAGCACAAGTTCAAGAAGATGTCCCGGACTTTGAAGTCTATCCTGTGTTGCTTGCAGGATAAGGGTGCTCCGCCTCCGTCTCCTGACTCCGACGAGTAGCATCGTCGTGGCCGTCTTTGCTTTGTTTGGTGTTTCTTTCTGTGTGTAGCCGTTGTTGGCTTGTAGTTGGAGTTGTTGTAGTGTGGTAGCTGTTAGTGGTTGTAGTAGTTGTGGTTGTTTGTAGTGTTAGATGTTGTTGTTTTCATGCTTTCCTAGTCGTGATTCATGTATTGCTGCACTACTTGTATTGCGACGATTTTGGTTAATGGAATGCATGTGGTTTGTTTTGGTGTTGTGCTGTGTTGTTGTTGTGTGGATGGATTATGTGACTTAGAATCTGACAGGTTGCATCCTTTGATTTAATGTAGGGATGCCTCCTAAGGGTTCGAAGACTTCGGCCCGTCTTTCTCTGATTGAGTCGCTTGTTGGGGTTCCTCCTTGAGCGATAGCCAGTCAGATCCACAGGCGGGTCCATCTCGTGCCGGTGTTGGGTCGACACCTATGGCTCCTCCATCACACCCTCGGTTCTGAGCCGAGCCATGCACCTTCTTCTCCTCCACTGTTGATAGGTTTGAGCAGATGATGTTGTTGATGCAAAGAAGCAGCGAAGCGCAGCAGCAGCAGGCAGGAGTTCCTCTCCTCCATGGTTGGCATCTTTGCTCAGTAGGGGAGACTCCAACTGTTTCACCTATGCCTCCATCCGGGAGTGCCAGTGTCAGTGTTAGCGGCACATTCGAGCGATTCCAGCGCTTGCGACCTCCTACTTTTGCGGGTTCTCATAGACCCGAGGAGGCCGAGTATTGGATTGACCGCATCTCTAAGATGCCGAGGCCGTTGCACTGCTCTGAGGTCGAGCAGGTTGAGCTTGCCACCTTCATGTTTGAGAAGGAGGCCAGTTTGTGGTGGGACAGTGTGCTTCGCACTGTCGAGGAGGACTTCGTGTGGTCGTGGCAGGCGTTTGAGGCGCGCTTCCACGAGAAGTATTTCCCGGTGACGTACCGACATGAGAAGGAGAGTGAGTTCCTTCGCCTCCGCCAGGGAGGGTTGTCGGTTACGGAGTATGAGAACCGGTTTACTGAGTTGGGGCGGTATGTTCCTTTGATCCTGGGTGATCAGCCGATGAGGATGCGGCATTTTTCTGAGCGGAAGAGACCTGAGATCCGATCGAAGATTTGCTGTGCCAGCATTTCTTCATATGCGGAGCTAGTGAGCATGTCCTTGCGAGCAGAGCAGGACGGAGATAGAGCGTCCCGCATGCGAGCACCGATGCCTCCTAGGCCGCGACCGGATTTCCAGGGTGCACCTTTCCTCGGCAAGAGGCCGCGTGTTGATTCTCCTCCGAGGCGTTCAGCGCCGCCCGCTCAGCAGATGAGAGCTGATCTGAGATGTTCTTATTGTGGGAAGGTTGGGCACTTGGACCGTTTCTGCTTTTCCCGTATGCGAGCAGGTGGTTTTACTCCACCGCAGAGGGTTAGTCGTCCGATGCCTCCGGTTATTTCTCCTCCTCCTCTTCGATCAGCGCCAGCTCATCCATCCTTCAGACCTGCAGTTCCTGGTTTCAGGCCACCTCAGCGGCCCATGGTTCCTCCACCGAATCGTCAGCAGCAGGCTCGTGTTCATGCGCTTTCAGCAGAAGCGCCTATGTCTGACTTGGTGCCGAGGTCCTTTGAGGTGACAGCGCATATAGAAGGTATTCCCGTTTCTGTGCTAGTGGATACAGGGTCCACTACTTCTCTTATTTCTTATGCGGCAGTTAGGCGTTTGGGTTTGAGATCTGTTCCTATGCATGGAGTGACGCTTACTACCGCTACGGGGATGTCCTCTGCCTTGGGCAAGCGTTGTATGGATTGTTTGGTCGATCTGGGAAGTGGATCGATCCGTGTTGATTTGCTAGTCGCACCGCTTTATCACTACGATGTTATTATGGGTATGGATTGGCTCACGAGGATGCGAGCTGAGATTGATTGTGAAGCGAGATCAGTGACGATCCATGGACCTGAGGGCGAGATTGTTACTTTCCCAGTTCAGGTCAATTACCCTATTTGTATTGATTTTTATTCTTCTCTGTTGGAGAGTTCGGCCGAGTCGGCGTTGGTTAGTACGCCGGTAGTTCAGGAGTTTGAAGATGTGTTTGAGTCGATTCCTGGATTACCTCCTCAGCGTGAGATTGATTTTGCTATCGATCTTATGCCTGGTGCGGCACCCATTTCTTTACCCACCTATCGGATGCCTCCGAGTGAAATGGAGGAGTTGAGGAAGCAGATAGATGGTTTGCTAGAATTGGGTTTTATTCGGCCCAGTGTGTCTCCTTGGGGAGCACCTGTTTTGTTTGTGAAGAAGAAGGATGGTTCCTTGCGATTGTGTATTGATTATCGCAGTTGAACTTCTGGTAATCGTGAAGAATAAGTACCCCTTGCCCAGTGATTGATGATCTGTTTGATCGGTTGAAGGGGGCACGGTACTTTTGAAGGTTGATCTGCAATGTGGTATCATTAATTGCGCGTCAAGGATGGGGACGTGCGGAAGACCGCAGGACCAGCTCCGGTCATTATGAGTTCCTTGTGATGTCGTTCGGTCGACGAACGCACCGGCCGTGTTCATGGATCCGATGAACAGGGTATTTCCCGTTTTTGCTTCGATTCGTCATTGTCTTTATTGATGACATCTTGATTTATTCGGCGAGCCGGCAGAGCACGAGGAGCACTTAAGAGCGGTTTTGGGTACTCTTAGGGAGCATCGGCTTTTCGCACAGTTCAAGAAGTGTGATTTCTGGAAAGAGGAAGTCAAGTTCCTGGGACATGTGGTGTCCAAGGAAGGTATAGCCGTCGACCTTGCCAAGGTAGTTGCAGTGCAAGCGCCCGGTTCGGTTATCGAGGTGAGGAGTTTTCTTGGCCTTGCAGGATATTATCGACGCTTTATTCGGACTTCTCGAAGATTGCCACACCGTGTCGCAACTGACACGGAAGGATTTGAAGTTTGCTTGGAGTGAGCAGCGGAGTTAGCTTTTCAGATTCAAGGACAAGTTGACGTCCGCCCCTGTGCTAGTATTGCCGAGCAAGGGGTTAAGTATATTATTTATACCGACGCCTCTCGTGGGCCCAGGTTGTGTCCTTATGCAGATGGACAGGGTGATTGCTTATGCTTCGCGTCGCTTAAGGAAACACGAAGAGAATTACCCTACGCACGACTTGGAATTGGCAGATGTCATCTTCGCATTAAAGCTTTGGAGACATTACCTCTATGGTGAGGAGTTCGAGCTCTTTGCGACCACAAGAGCCTTAAGTATATTTTCACGCAGCGTGATTTGAATATGAGGCGCAGATGGATGGAAACATTGAAGGACTTCAAGTTCGATGTTTCTTACCATCCTGGTAAGGCGAACCTTGTGGCAGATGCGTTGAGTCGCAAGAAGGCTTTGGAGTTTGCGGCTCCGCCGATGATAGCAGAGTGGGAGATGTTGGAGTTCGTGCGCGATTTTGAGCGTAAGCTTACGGTGGTTGAGCCGTATGAGGTTATCGCACACATTCGTGTACACCCGCTATCGACGAGAGGATCGTTGCGGCTCATGCAGATGATGAGCTTTTGGTGAAGATGAGGCGGCGGGTTGGTACAGATGGGAACTCCGACCGGAGTGTTAGTTCTGATGGGGGCCTACGATTCGTGGCCGGTTATGTGTTCCCGACATCCCTGACTTGAGACATGAGGTTCTCGAGTTAGCCCATAGTTCTAAGCTTGCGATGCATCCAGTAGCACGAAGATGTATCAGGATATGAGGAGATCATATTGGTGGGATAATATGAAGGTCCAGATTGCTGAATTTGTTTCTCGTTGTCTCACGTGCCAGCAGGTCAAGGCAGAGCATCGCCGACCTCCTGGGTTGTTGCAGCCCATGCCCATAGCCGAATGGAAGTGGGATTTCATCTCTATGGATTTTATTTCGGGTTGCCGAGGACGAGAAAGGGATTTGACTCTATTTGGGTGATCGTCGATCGATTAACGAAGTCGGCGCATTTCTTACCGATCGAGTCACTTACTCGCAGACGAGTTGGCTAGGTTGTATATCAAGGAGATAGTGCGTGTGCATGGATTCCCCTGGAGATTGTGTCCGATAGAGACACGCGTTTTACATCTATCTTCCGGACTCGTATCCAGGGAAGCGATGGGTGTGAATTGAAGTTCAGCACCGCCTTTCATCCGCAAACAGATGGGCGACGGAGCGCGTGAATCAAGTCCTGGAGGATATGTTGCGAGCTTGTGTTTTGGATTTCAAAGACAGTTGGGATGTTGTCTTCAGGATGCAGAGTTCGCGTATAATAATAGTTTCCAAAGGCGAGTATCGGCATGGCTCCCTTCGAGGCGTTGTATGGTCGCCGTGCAGAGCAACACATTGTTGGGAGAAAAAAGGTGAGCGTAGATTCCTTGGCCCAGAGATGGTGCAGGATACTACAGATAAGATTGACATCATTCGACGTCGACTTCTAGCAGCACAGAGTAAGAGTTATGCCGATACGAGGCGTCGACCGCTTGAGTTCGTAGTGGGAGATCATGTTTTTCAAGGTCTCTCCTATGAAGGGAGTTTTGCGGTTCGGTAAGAAGGAAGCCGACGCCGAGATTTATTGGTCCATTTCAAGTTCGGATCGAGTGGGAGCGGTAGCATACCGCCTTGCTTTGCCCACACCTCTTGCGGGCGTGCATAACGTATTTCATATCTCTATGTTGAAGAAGTACGTTCCTGATCCTTCGCATATTATCAGTTGGGAGCAAGTGCACTTAAGTGAGGATGCCACTTATGTACTGCAACCGACACGTATTCTGATAGAAAGGAGCAGGTATTGCGTAGCAAGGTTATCCCTCTCGTGAAGGTGTTATGGTCGCATCATGGCGTAGAAGAGGCTACTTGGGAATCTGCTGAGGTCAGGAAGACCTACCCTCCGATCCTCGAGGATTATATGAAGGTATGAATTTCGAGGACGAAATTTTCTTTAAGGGGGTAGATTGTAACGACCTTTGAATTTTTGTGCTAATCTTTCCTTAAGTAGTTGTTTTTGGGGTAATTAGCGCTTTACTTGATTGCTTGTGAAATTCGCATCAATCACTTTAAATTGTATCCGCATGGCTCTAAACGTGTAGATTAGTGAGCGCTACGTTACTCGGAAATCCGGGATCCATCGCTAAATCCAGCTGTCTGGGGAATTTTGGAAGATCTGGATCGGACTGGACCGCGTCGAAAGTCCGATGGCGATGATCTTAGTCATTGCGGTCACCGAGTTGGGCTTGGTCTTCACCTCAAAAATCAAGTCGATCCGATGTTCGGGTCGATTTGGTTGAGTTCGAGTGAAGAGTGTGAGAACGGTTGGAATTTAATAAGCTTTTTATGAAATTGAGTCGTGCGCTTGCGCGACGATTTTAAGCATTCCGACCGTTGGATTCTGACCCAATTTCACCCTCCGATCAGGATGTGGCCCATGCATATCCTAGTGCTTGTGGACTTGATGAGTTTTCGTGACCGCTGAATTGAGTGTGGTCCGCCACGGCCGATCTGAAGAGCCGGACGAAAACTCAGCCTGACCTAGATCCATGGTCAGTGAGCTTAAGTCCGACCTTTCGTGGTTATAGGCCCACCAAAAGTGCTTCGTTGGATCGAGAAAGGCGTACTTTGGTTATAACCTAAGTATACCTTGACCCTGGGGTTATTTCCATCATTTTAAGGCCTATATATAGTCCTTAAACCCTAGCTCTCATTTCCATACGAATTTTCTCTAACCCTAGCTTGGAAAGAGAGTGGAAAAGAGAGAGTTAGTGAGAGAGATTGGTTGGTGAATCATCTTGATTCTTCCTTGTTCTTCTTCACCTTTGAACCTTCACTTTGAATCGTTCCTTTGGCGATTTTGAGTTCTTTTGGGGTAAGTTAACCTAACCCTAACCTGTGTTAGAGCTTAGATTAGACTTGGTGTTGTTGTATCTCATTTCTATCCTTATTTTAGGGTATTCTTGCGCCGTTGACGAAGACAACTCGTCTAAATCAGTTCGGCTATTCTTTCTTCGCTTAAGGTGCGGACTTTAAGTGTATAGGTTATGGTTTTCAAGGCTTTCAATCCCAGTTAGTGATTTATTCTTGTTATGGATGAGATTTCACATGTCAAATGTTATGTTTACATTGCTTTCCTGATATGCATGTGCTATATTGAGATTTGTGTATTCTAAGTGTATTTATAAAGTACCGTATACGTATAAAATACGCACTATGTTTGCCATGATTTTTGGTCATGTATGTATGCTAGATGCATGTATGACAACTCCTTGGAAGAAGGAATTGTCTAAGTGCACGTATTTCAACATGCGTCATGTATGTTGTTCCATGAATGCTAAGTGTTTGTAGAAATGCATGAATGATCTACGTGTAACTGATTACACTAAATGCAGGCGTTGAGAAGTGATTCTCAATACTTCTATGGATGCGCATGATTTCCTTATGCATTTACATTCCAAGTTATTTAAATTCAAGCATTCCTATGCTTACATTTATGTTAAATTGATATTCTTCAGATGTGTATGCACCATGATTTGAGTGGTTGTTCCATTACTGTTTTACATTCCATATGAATATCTGTCGTAGTGTAGGATGTTTGGGACTATGCCTTAGTCCAGAAATCGGTAATTGACCCTTTGGTCGTGGTTGAGATTGCTTTCGCCACGTGAGACGCATTAGACGAACCCGAGTCGTATTAGAGTTGGCGGCAGTGGTTTGGCCACGCGGAGTGTTTGCGCACTCTATGTCGCTTAATTTCAACGTGCGCTCGTGCTAGTCGAGTTCGTCAACTAACCCGATTGTCCGGTGTATGTTAACCATGTATGGACGCTACGCTTGAATCTAGGGTACCGAACTTACCAGTGAAATCCTAATAACCATGGTACCGATCCGCTAAGACTCATGAGCCGACATGGTGGTATGGGACACCGTGGTCGAGCCGTCGGCCTACGCTGGGGTGACGAGCCTCCCCGTAGTGACAAGTGAGCAACTAAACTCGTGAGCCGATTATGGTGGTATGGGACACTATATTCGTGTTGTCGGCCTACATTGATTGGTGACGAGCCCTTTGTAGTGACCTCGAGCATACCCGGATACCGCAAGGAGGTGACGAGCCGATCTGTGGTAGTAAGGGCATGAAAGGCGTGCATTGATTGGTGACGAGCCCTTTGCTACGACCTCAACTATATGATCGTATGAGATGTCTAGGATTGACGACCCTAGTATGGATCACTGTTGGATGGTGATATGAGGAAGGTATCTTAGCTTCCCAATCTTGCCTGTATGAATTGGACTAATAACAACTTGGTAATCATATCCATGCACCGCATTTGCATGTGCTTTGTAGATGTGGCGCACTTTGAGGCGATGTCATGCGTAACGTAAGATGAAGACGCCGAGGGTGTACGCGTGAGGGCACGCATCATACCGCATTCATACTTGCATTAATAAGAGTACTTAGGATTTATTTAATTGTCTGCTTTATCATTCTTGTTTGATTGAACTCGATAGCATGTTAACCAAAGATTGCCTTATTGTTCCACCGAGTTGATCACTCACTCCCACGTTTCGGGCGGTGTTTCACACCCACTAGACTCTGTCTTAGGCCCCGATGTTGCAGATGTGGATGCGACGTCGAGGCAGAGCGGGAGCTGGATGACGACGAGGCCGCCTTCTCCTATATGCTCTGACGGGTTCTAGCGAGCCTCGATCCTATTGCGCGGGATCTATGGGATGATTATTTTGGGAAACTGAAATGATGTAACTTGTACTTATAATTTTGATAAATAACACTTTTACACGATCTGGTTGTATATGTAATTCAGGGACTTACACTTGTACACATATTTTACTATAAGTCTTCCGCTTGCTTTATTCACTTACCCCTGAATCATATCTGCGTTTTGGCTTAATCTATCCCATGTTTATGTGCTAATACAGTCAACATACATCATTCATTAATTATGTTGCATAAGTGATGTTTTGGAACTCGGGAGCTGAGTTATGCTCGACCCCCGAATTTCAGGGCGTTACAAGTTGGTATCAGAGCATGATCTGGATTAAACCGGACCTGGGTTATGGTCACACACCGCACGTTGTCACCACTATAGTGTAATTGGGTGCGGGTCTATCATCGCTTTGTGTTTGTGCTCCGTAGTTTCTATCGGCGAAAGTTTCCTGAAAACCTTTGCCGAGATCGAGTCTGTACCCTTCCCTGATCACACACAGCGACCCGAAACCTGTTCTAGACCCTCTATTAATGTGTGTAGATGGTCTACCCTCCCATTATTCATTTTTAAACCTTCCAGAAATCGCTGTTTGTATTAGATTTCTGTCAGAATGACCCGATAAACTTCAAATTACACAAGGGGCCAATCGGGGCATTTTCTGTGGGACCCAGGGGGGGAACCACATCATTTGGACCAAGGAGGACCAGGAGGACCTCGCCAAATCGGCGAGGCATCGCCGATATGTCCAGAGACCGGCGATGCCATCGCTGGTTCGGCGAGGGATCGCCGGTCGGCGGGCCAGGCGGGCCGGGCCGACGCGGGCCGATCGTCCATGAGGCTTGTGTGGCCCACCCCTCCATGATTTTCACTTTAAAACCACTCCTTTTACCTATTTCCTTTACAAAACCCTCTTCCAAGCTCTCCTTTTCTTCAACAACCTCTCCAAACTCTCTCAAATCTCTCCCAAATCTTCATCTTCCTTCCATTTTCGTGCAAACCCATCACCCCATTCTCAAATCTTCCATTCCATTGCTGATTTCTCCATCTTTCCCTCTCATTTGAGCCCTTTCATTCCCTTTTTGGCTCATAGTTGTGTGGAAGCTTCACCATCTTCCTATTTCTCTCTTTCTCTCATTTCTCATGGCCCTCTTTGAGATTGTGACGGCCATCTTTTCCATTTCTTCCCTTCTTTCCTTGATGGGGAAGAAGAGAGCGCCCGTGGATGAAGCCGGGCCGAGCCGCCCAACCCGTGCACGGAGGCCGAGAGGTGCCGCCGCTAGCACGTCCGCCACGCGCGAGTTCCAGACGAAGCGGGACCTCGATCCTCGAGCTCCTGTCAGTAGGACCTTGTTGGCGGAATTGTCGCATGGAGTCTATGAGGGGCGTAGAGTCCTTTTTGAGGCTCATGTTGATCCGCGGCTCTTTGGTGAGTTCTTTTTGTTGGAGCGCCTAGAAGGGGCTGGTTGGGGTCCCTTGTTCGAAGGCGAGTATCGCGCGAATGCTAGCACTGTTCGGGCCTTCTATGCCAACATTCTGGAGCCTTCGCTGGATCCTCTGCAGTTCAAGATTCCCTATGGTAGCGGTCGAGTTGGAATTGTCAATGTTGCTTTGATATCCCGACTCTTGAAGGTGCCACTTGGGGAAGTGCATGCCAGCGAGAAGAATGTGGACAGTGTGCGCGAGAGGGATCGTCGCACCCGATCCTTGTGTGGTCGTCTGGTCGAATGGCAGCCGAATAGGAGTCTTCTGGCTTCTTTCATGACGGACGACTTCCGTTTGCTTCACCACATCTTTACGTTCAATGTGTATCCCAGGTGGAGCAACCGCAGCGAGTGTACGCGCCTGATGGTAGATTTTCTATATCAGGTGGGGCAGGATGCGAAGTTGTGTGTGCCGACGTACGTCCTGCGTCAGATTATTCTCATCGCTCGTTCGAGTAGACGGACCGAGTCTCTTCCCTTTGGCCGCCTCATTTGCAAGATCGCACATGAGTTTGGCTATAGGCTTGGAGCTGAAAAGCCGGTCCCTGTTCGCTATATCAACTTGAGGACCCTTAAGCTGATGGAGGTTGGTTCTGGTCGGCTTGCCTCTGAGGGTGAGGCCGGGTCTGAGAGTGATGATGAGAGTTATGCTGAAGGTGGTGCGGAGTCTGAGGAAGAAGCAGAGCAAGACGAGGAAGAGATTGAGGCACAGGATTCGAGTGATCGCTCTCCTCCTGTGGTGCCAGAGGGCGCAGAGCAGGTTGCCAGAGATGCCCGTCTTACACGGCTTGAAGAAGGGCAAGCTGCTTTACACCAAGAGATGGTGGATCTTCGAGGCTTGGTTAAGCACAAGTTCAAGAAGATGTCCCGGACTTTGAAGTCTATCCTGTGTTGCTTGCAGGATAAGGGTGCTCCGCCTCCGTCTCCTGACTCCGACGAGTAGCATCGTCGTGGCCGTCTTTGCTTTGTTTGGTGTTTCTTTCTGTGTGTAGCCGTTATTGGCTTGTAGTTGGAGTTGTTGTAGTGTGGTAGTTGTTAGTGGTTGTAGTAGTTGTGGTTGTTTGTAGTGTTAGATGTTGTTGTTTTCATGCTTTCCTAGTCGTGATTCATGTATTGCTGCACTACTTGTATTGCGACGATTTTGGTTAATGGAATGCATGTGGTTTGTTTTGGTGTTGTGCTGTGTTGTTGTTGTGTGGATGGATTATGTGACTTAGAATCTGACAAGTTGCATCCTTTGATTTAATGTAGGGATGCCTCCTAAGGGTTCGAAGACTTCGGCCCGTCTCTCTGATTGAGTCGCTTGCTGGGGTTCCTCCCTTGAGCGATAGCCAGTCAGATCCACAGGCGGGTCCATCTCGTGCCGGTGTTGGGTCGACACCTATGGCTCCCCCAGTCACACCCTCGGTTCCTGAGCCGAGCCATGCACCTTCTTATACTCCACTGTTGATAGGTTTGAGCAGATGATGTTGTTGATGCAACATAGCAGCAGCAGCAGGAGTTCCTCTCCTCCATGGCTGGCATCTTTGCTCAGTCAGTAGGGGCGACTCCACCTGTTTTACCTATGCCTCCATCTGGGAGTGCCAGTGTCAGTGCCAGTGTCAGCGGCACATTCGAGCGATTCCAGCGCTTGCGACCTCCTACTTTTGCGGGTTCTCATAGACCCGAGGAGGCCGAGTATTGGATTGACCGCATCTCTAAGATGCTGAGGCCGTTGCACTGCTCTGAGGTCGAGCAGGTTGAGCTTGCCACCTTCATGTTTGAGAAGGAGGCCAGTTTGTGGTGGGACAGTGTGCTTCGCACTGTCGAGGAGGACTTCGTGTGGTCGTGGCAGGCGTTTGAGGCGCGCTTCCACGAGAAGTATTTCCCGGTTACGTACCGACATGAGAAGGAGAGTGAGTTCCTTCGCCTCCGCCAGGGAGGGTTGTCGGTTACGGAGTATGAGAACCGGTTTACTGAGTTGGGGCGGTATGTTCCTTTGATCCTGGGTGATCAGCCGATGAGGATGCGGCGTTTTTCTGAGGGGCTGCGACCTGAGATCCGATCGAAGATTTGCTGTGCCAGCATTTCTTCATATGCGGAGCTAGTGAGCATGTCCTTGCGAGCAGAGCAGGACGGAGATAGAGCGTCCCGCATGCGAGCACCGATGCCTCCTAGGCCGAGACCGGATTTCCAGGGTGCACCTTTCCTTGGCAAGAGGCCGCGTGTTGATTCTCCTCCTAGGCGTTCAGCGCCGCCCGCTCAGCAGATGAGAGCTGATCTGAGATGTTCTTATTGTGGGAAGGTTGGGCACTTGGACCGTTTCTGCTTTTCCCGTATGCGAGCAGGTGGTTTTACTCCACCGCAGAGGGTTAGCCGTCCGATGCCTCCGGTTATTTCTCCTCCTCCTCTTCGATCAGCGCCAGCTCATCCATCCTTCAGACCTGCAGTTCCTGGTTTCAGGCCACCTCAGCGGCCCATGGTTCCTCCGCCGAATCGTCAGCAGCAGGCTCGTGTTCATGCGCTTTCAGCTGAAGCGCCTATGTCTGACTTGGTGCCGAGGTCCTTTGAGGTGACAGCGCATATAGAAGGTATTCCCGTTTCTGTGTTAGTGGATACAGGGTCCACTACTTCTCTTATTTCTTATGCGGCAGTTAGGCGTTTGGGTTTGAGATCTGTTCCTATGCAAGGAGTGACGCTTACTACGGCTACGGGGATGTCCTCTGCCTTGGGCAAGCATTGTATGGATTGTTTGGTCGATCTGGGAAGTGGATCGATCCGTGTTCATTTGCTAGTCGCACCGCTTTATCACTACGATGTTATTATGGGTATGGATTGGCTCACGAGGATGCGAGCTGAGATTGATTGTGAAGCGAGATCAGTGACGATCCATGGACCTGAGGGCGAGATTGTTACTTTCCCAGTTCAGGTCAGTTACCCTATTCGTATTGATTTTTATTCTTCTCTGTTGGAGAGTGCGGCCGAGTCGGCGTTGGTTAGTACGCCGGTAGTTCAGGAGTTTGAAGATGTGTTTGAGTCGATTCCTGGATTACCTCCTCGGCGTGAGATTGATTTTGCTATCGATCTTATGCCTGGTGCGGCGCCCATTTCTTTACCCACCTATCGGATGCCTCCGAGTGAAATGGAGGAGTTGAGGAAGCAGATAGATGGTTTGCTAGAATTGGGTTTTATTCGGCCCAAAGTGTGTCTCCTTGGGGAGCACTGCTTTTGTTTGTGAAGAAGAAGGATGGTTCCTTGCGATTGTGTATTGATTATCGCAGTTGAACTTCTGGTAATCGTGAAGAATAAGTACCCCTTGCCCGGGATTGATGATCTGCTTGATCACTTGAAGGGGGCACGGTACTTTTGAAAGGTCGATCTGCAGTCAGGGTATCAGTTGCGCGTCAAGGATGGGGACGTGCGGAAGACCGCCAGCTCCGGTCATTATGAGTTCCTTGTGATGTCGTTCGGTCGACGAACGCACCGGCCGTGTTCATGGATCCGATGAACAGGGTATTTCGCCGTTTTTGCTTCGATTCGTCATTGTCTTTATTGATGACATCTTGATTTATTCGGCGAGCCGGCAGAGCACGAGGAGCACTTAAGAGCAGTTTTGGGTACTCTTAGGGAGCATCAGCTTTTCGCACAATTCAAGAAGTGTGATTTCTGGAAAGAGGAAGTCAAGTTCCTGGGACATGTGGTGTCCAAGGAAGGTATAGCCGTCGACCTTGCCAAGGTAGTTGCAGTGCAGGACTGGAACCTGGTTCGGTTATCGAGGTGAGGAGTTTTCTTGGCCTTGCAGGATATTATCGACGCTTTATTCGGACTTCTCGAAGATTGCAGACCGTTGTCGCAGATGACACGGAAGGATTTGAAGTTTGCTTGGAGTGAGCAGCGGAGTTAGCTTTTCCTCAAGGACAAGTTGACGTCCGCCTGTGCTAGTATTGCCAGAGCAAGGGGTTAAGTATATTATTTATACCGACGCCTCTCGTGTTGGTCTGTGTTGTGTCCTTATGCAGAAGGACTGGGTGATTGCTTATGCTTCAGTTGAGGAAACACGAAGAGAATTACCCTACGCACGACCTGGAATTAGCAGCTGCCATCTTCGCATTAAAGCTTTGGAGACATTACCTCTATGGTGAGGAGTTCGAGCTCTTTTGCCACCACAAGAGCCATAAGTATATTTTCACGCAGCGTGATTTGAATATGAGGCAGCACAGATGGATGGAAACATTGAAGGACTTCAAGTTCGATGTTTCTTACCATCCCTGGTAAGGCGAACCTTGTGGCAGATGCGTTGAGTCGCAAGAAGGCTTTGGAGTTTGCGGCTCCGCCGATGATAGCAGAGTGGGAGATGTTGGAGTTCGTGCGCGATTTTGAGCGAAGCTTACGGTGGTTGAGCCGTATGAGGTTATCGCACACATTCGTACTTATCGACGAGAGGATCGTTGCGGCTCGCAGATGATGAGCTTTTGGTGAAGATGAGGCAATGGGTTGGTACAGATGGGAACTCCGACCGGAGTGTTAGTTCTGATGGGGGCCTTTCGTGGCCGGTTATGTGTTCCCGACATCCCTGACTTGAGACGTGAGGTTCTCGAGTTAGCCCAGAGTTCTAAACTTGCGATGCATCCAGGTAGCACGAAGATGTATCAGGATTGAAGAGGTCTTATTGGTGGGACAATATGAAGGTCCAGATTGCTGAATTTGTTTCTCGTTGTCTTACGTGCCAGCAGGTCAAGGCAGAGCATCGCCAACCTCCTGGGTTGTTGCAGCCCATGCCCATAGCTGAATGGAAGTGGGATTTCATCTCTATGGATTTTATTTCTGGGTTGCCGAGGACGAGGAAGGGATTTGACTCTATTTAGGTGATTATCGATCGATTAACGAAGTCGGTGCATTTCTTATCGATCAGAGTCACTTACTTTGCAGACGAGTTGGCTAGGTTGTATATCAAGGAGATAGTGCATTTGCATGGAGTTCCCCTGGAGATTGTGTCTGATAGAGACACGCGTTTTACATCTATCTTCTAGACTCGTATCCAGGAAGCGATGGGTGTGAAACTGAAGTTTAGCACCGTGTTTCATCCGCAAACTGATGGGCAGACGGAGCGCGTGAATCAAGTCCTGGAGGATATGTTGCGAGCGTGTGTTTTGGATTTCAAAGACAGTTGGGATGATTGTCTTTAGTATACAGAGTTCGCGTATAATAATAGTTTCCAGGCTAGTATCGGCATGGCTCCCCATGAGGCGTTGTATGGTCGCCCGTGCAGAGCACTACATTGCTGGGCAGAAATTGGTGAGCGTAGTTTGCTTGGCCCGGAGTTGGTGCAGGTGACTTCAGAGAAGGTTAACATCATTCGACGTCGACTTTTGACAGCGCAGAGCAGGCAGAAGAGTTATGCCGATACGAGGCGTCGACCGCTTGAGTTCGTAGTGGGAGATCATGTTTTTCTCGAAGGTCTCTCCTATGAAGGGAGTTTTGCGGTTCGGTAAGAAGGAAGCCGACGCCGAGATTTATTGGTCCATTTCAAGTTGGATCGAGTGGGAGCGGTAGCATACCGCCTTGCTTTGCCCACACCTCTTGCGGGCGTGCATAACGTATTTCATATCTCTATCTGAAGAAGTACGTTCCTGATCCTTCGCATATTATCGGTTGGGAGCAAGTGCAGTTAAGTGAGGATGCCACTTATGTACCTGCGACCGACGCGTATTCTGGATAGAAAGGAGCAAGTGCTGCGTAGCAAGGTTATCCCTCTCGTGAAGGTGTTATGGTCGCATCATGGCGTAGAAGAGGCTACTTGGGAATCTGAAGCTGAGGTCAGGAAGACCTACCCTCCGATCCTCGAGGATTATATGAAGGTATGAATTTCGAGGACGAAATTTTCTTTAAGGGGGTAGATTGTAACGACCTTGGAATTTTTGTGCTAATCTTTCCTTAAGTAGTTGTTTTTGGGGTAATTAGCGCTTTACTTGATTGCTTATGAAATTCGCATCAATCACTTTAAATTGTATCTGCATGGCTCTAAACGTGTAGATTAGTGAGCGCTACGTTACTCCGAAATCTGGGATCCATCGCTAAATCCAGTTGTTCTGGGGAATTTTTGAAAGATCTGGATCGGACCTGGACCGCGCGTCGAAAGTCTGGCGATGATCTTAGGTTGTTGCGGTCACTGAGTTGGGCTTGGTCTTCACCTCGAAAATCAAGTCGATCTGATGTTCCGGGTCGATTTGGTTGAGTTCGGAGTGAAGAGTGTGAGAACGGTTGGAATTTAATAAGCTTTTATGAAATTGAGTCGTGTCGCTTGCGCGACGATTTTAAGCATTCGACCGTTGGATTTGACCCAATTTCACCCTCCGATCAGGGAAGTTGGCCTGGGCATATCCTAGTGCTTGTGGACTGATCGAGTTTCCGTGACCGTTGAATTGAGTGTGGTCCGCCACGGTTGATCCAGATTTCAGGGCGTTACACTGACCTAGATCCATGGTCGGTGAGCTTAAGTCCGACCTTTCGTGGTTATAGGCCCACCAAGTGCTTCGTTGGATCGAGAAAGGCGTACTTTGGTTATAACCTAAGTATACCTTGACCGGGTTATTTCCATCATTTTAAGGCCTATATATAGTCCTTAAACCCTAGCTCTCATTTCCATACGAATTTTCTCTAACCCTAGCTTGGAAAGAGAGTGGAAAAGAGAGAGTTAGTGAGAGAGATTGGTTGGTGAATCATCTTGATTCTTCCTTGTTCTTCTTCACCTTTGAACCTTCACTTTGAATCGTTCCTCTGACGATTTTGAGTTCTTTGGGGTAAGTTAACCTAACCCTAACTGTGTTAGAGCTTAGATTAGACTTGGTGTTGTTGTATCTCATTTCTATCCTTATTTTAGGGTATTCTTGCGCCGTTGACGAAGACAACTCGTCTAAATCAGTTCGGCTATTCTTTCTTCGCTTAAGGTGCGGACTTTAAGTGTATAGGTTATGGTTTTCAAGGCTGTCAATCCCGATTAGTGATTTATTCTTGTTATGGATGAGATTTCACATGTCAAATGTTATGTTTACATTGCTTTCTGATATGCATGTGCTATATTGAGATTTGTGTATTCTAAGTGTATTTATAAAGTACCGTATACGTATAAAATACGCACTATGTTTGCCATGATTTTTGGTCATGTATGTATGCTAGATGCATGTATGACAACTCCTTGGAAGAAGGAATTGTCTAAGTGCACGTATTTCAACATGCGTCATGTATGTTGTTCCATGAATGCTAAGTGTTTGTAGAAATGCATGAATGATCTACGTGTAACTGATTACACTAAATGCAGGCGTTGAGAAGTGATTCTCAATACTTCTATGGATGCGCATGATTTCCTTATGCATTTACATTCCAAGTTATTTAAATTCAAGCATTCCTATGCTTACATTTATGTTAAATTGATATTCTTCAGATGTGTATGCACCATGATTTGAGTGGTTGTTCCATTACTGTTTTACATTCCATATGAATATATGTCGTAGTGTAGGATGTTTGGGACTATGCCTTAGTCCAGAAATCGGTAATTGACCCTTTGGTCGTGGTTGAGATTGCTTTCGCCACGTGAGACGCATTAGACGAACCCGAGTCGTATTAGAGTTGGCGGCGGTGGTTTGGCCACGCGGAGTGTTTGCGCACTCTATGTCGTTCATTTCAACGTGCGCTCGTGCTAGTCGAGTTCGTCAACTAACCCGATTGTCCGGTGTATGTTAACCATGTATGGACGCTCGCTTGAATCTAGGGTACCGAACTTACCAGTGAAATCCTAATAACCATGGTACCTGATCCGCTAAGACTCATGAGCCGGACATGGTGGTATGGGACACCGTGGTCGAGCTGTCGGCCTACGCTGGGGTGACGAGCCTCCCCGTAGTGACCATGAGCAACTAAACTCGTGAGCCGATTATGGTGGTATGGGACACTATATTCGTGCTGTTGTCGGCCTACATTGATTGGTGACGAGCCCTTTGTAGTGACCTCGAGCATACCCGGATACCGCAAGGAGGTGACGAGCCGATCTGTGGTAGTAAGGGCATGAAAGGCGTGCATTGATTGGTGGCGAGCCCTTTGCTACGACCTCAACTATATGATCGTATGAGATGTCTAGGATTGACGACCCTAGTATGGATCACTGTTGGATGGTGATATGAGGAAGGTATCTTAGCTTCCCAATCTGTATGAATTGGACTAATAACAACTTGGTAATCATATCCATGCACCGCATTTGCATGTGCTTTGTAGATGTGGCGCACTTTGAGGCGATGTCATGCGTAACGTAAGATGAAGACGCTGAGGGTGTACGCGTGAGGGCACGCATCATACCGCATTCATACTTGCATTAATAAGAGTACTTAGGATTTATTTAATTGTCCTGCTTTATCATTACTGTTTGATAGAACAGATAGAATGATAACCATAGCCTTATTGAAACACAGAGTTGATCACTCACTCCCACGTTTCGGGGCGGTGTTTCACACCCACCAGACTGTCTTAGGCCCTGATGTTGCAGATGTGGATGCGACGTCTGAGGCAGAGCGGGAGCTGGATGACGACGAGGCTGCCTTCTCCTATATGCAGTTTTCAGACGGGTTCTAGCGAGCCTCGGTCTGTTGCGCGGGATCTATGGGATGATTATTTTAGAAACTGAAATGATGTAACTTGTACTTATAATTTTGATAAATAACACTTTTACACGATCTGGTTGTATATGTAATTCAGGGACTTACACTTGTACACATATTTTACTATAAGTCTTCCGCTTGCTTTATTCACTTACCCCTGAATCATATCTGCGTTTTGGCTTAATCTATCCCATGTTTATGTGCTAATACAGTCAACATACATCATTCATTAATTATGTTGCATAAGTGATGTTTTGGAACTCGGGAGCTGAGTTATGCTCGACCCCCGAATTTCAGGGCGTTACAGAAATCAATGCATTTAAGATAATACGGTAGCAATCAAGACAGACATAAATCATTAGCCGTCATGAAAGCACTGATAAACTGCAACCTAAGCATTTATAGTCCACACCTTTCGTTAGAATGCTCGACTCGGACTCAGTCTAAATTCTACGTTTCCAAAAATGGAACATCGGGCACCTAAATGACGAAACTGGTTAGCTAGGTTGATGAACAACTATCCCGGATCTCTACAACGATATTAGGGTTAGTATTTCTTACCCGAAATTGTAGCTGAATAAGATTTGGTAGCACAACGGGGCAGTGATTTGGTGTGTGGATTCGTGGGAGAAGGTTTCTGCACCGATCTCCCAAAGTCCTTCCTCTCTCTTTCCTCTTTTCTCCTCTTTTATCATCTCTCTCCCTTTGCAATTTTCAAAATTTGTATATGGGAGAGAGAGAGAGAGAGAGAGAGTGAAATGAGGGCTATTTATAGGCCCAGTTTTGATGCAAATGGCCCCGGGGCCACTTTATACATTATTTATACCCTGGGGGCTGCTGTTTTTAACGAACAGGGCTCATAAGGAGGCCCACAACTCATCTACGTCATAAGGTACACTCCTCGACAATGGATCCATGCTAGGACATGATTTCGGTGCGATCGGATAAGCCGATCGATCGCGGAGAGCCGATGTCAGATCAACGATCGTACGTACTCAATCGGGGCCACTGTTATACAGATATGTGCAGGAAAATTTTCTTTCCCCATGGGTGAAGTTTGGTCACAAACTAACGGTCTGAAATCCTTAACTTTGTGTGAGAGCGAATGACCCAATTCACTTAAGTTTTAATTCATTTTCTAAAGATATTCATGTTTCTCACGCACTTCACTCATGACTCGAGTTAGGCATTTCTGGACACTATCTGGGCTTGATTCCCGTGATGGTTGTCAAGACCAGCAGGATGGACATAGTCCTATACTTTCTGAAAAGGCCTAGCTATATGTCTTAGAGGGGGGGTGAATAGGACAGTGCCAAATAAAACTTATAACAGCGGAATTAAATAGAATATGATAGCCAAAATAAATCACAATGCAGGAAAGTAAAATAACCTCAAAATTCAGATCTTAAGAGGTTGATACAAATGTTGTTCTAAGGACAACCTTACACCAAAAACCAGAGTTTATGGTAGGACAACCTTATTTCTAGAAAGATCTTTGTATCAAATCTCAAACCGAAGAGGAATACAGAAATAAATACAAACTGAATTAAAATAAATTGTAATCACAAATGTATTGTTCTAGGGACAGCCCATACACCATAAAAATGGTAGGACAACCTTGCTGGAACAACTTTCAAAGGAAATTGAATATCAAGCAGATAAAGGAATAGCAGAAAATAAATTCTAAACTATTACAAAATTCTCACAATGCTTGAATTAAATGATTACAACATTCACCACCATACATACATCCCACAAAAGAATAATTAAAGATTAGAAGTATAAATCATTCAACCACAACGCAAGGGATTATAGTGGTTCGCCTGTGTGTTCACCAACTGCTAAACAACAGCCACACAAAATGCTACTCCACTCCTAATATCCTCACACAGGGGATATTAGCGTTCACTAATAAAATAGGTTTTCCCACGTTCACCCAAAACCTTTACAATTGTGTCTTTGTCTGTGGGCTTACACAATTAAAAAAACCCCACTTCTGAGTTTTCCTGGCTCTCCTCAGATAACCAATACAACAAGATTTTTCTGGCAAATCTTGAAAGAAACCAAAACAAAAAGGAATTTACAATTAAATGTAAAATACCTGATTATCTCCTTCGTTGTAGCAGCCCGGTAGAACCAAATCAGAGTAGATGATTGAATGTCCAAGTTCAATGTCTAGTACTCAATTACAGTGGTTCTAATTCTAATAGATTTTAAATTAAACCAAATAGGGCTTGCCTTAATTGATTTTGATTCCAAAGAAAGGGAATAAGAATTCCTCTTATCAAATTAGATTGGAATAGCAAAAACAAAATCAATTAAATAAAGCTAAGGAAAGAGAATATTAAATAAGCACACTTAGCTTAGATGGAGCACAGAATTATCTCTCAGAAGTTTGACGAAGATTGGCTTGAATGGATTAATTAATTTGATTATTTCTTCTGAGATTCGTGCACTATTTATAGGTGAGCAGATCGCGTCTTCGACTGGTCTAGGGAGCTCTTTGACTAGTCGAAGCAATAACAGATATTTGAAAGATCCGGCGGGATAAACTTTGACCGTTCTATGACTGGTCGAAGGTCTCCTTCGACTGGTCGTAGGTCACCTACGACTGGTCGAAGGTTTCCTTCGACTGGTCGAAGAACCTGAAAAACAACGCTGGATTTTGAGTCGAAGTTTTTCGACTGGTCGAAGATGCAGTCGACACTGTTCCTTCGACTGGTCGAACAGATTCTTGGACTAGTCGAAGCCTAACAGATTTTATTCGAAATCTGTAACAAACTCACGACTGATCGAGGAATTTCTTAGATTGGTCGAAGCAACTCTAGGACTAGTCGAAGAGGGCCTAGGACTAGTCGAAGAACAGACCAAACTTATGTAAAATAAACATTCGATTTATGTATCCGAAATGACCTACTTCTAAGGTCAACCTATGGTCAGTCAAACCTCAACCAAGAAGTAAGGACATTGAAACATTAGGAACTAGTGACCTTGAAGTATGAGCGTTGAAGTCTTGATATAGTTCAATCTTGAAAGTGTCTTGAGTTCTTTACAAACTGCCTTGTACTCTTCTTGAAGTCTTGCAGCTTGAGTCTTGTCTTGTGAGCAGTTCTTGCATTCAAGATTGATCCTTGTACTTGTGAGCTTTGCTTGTTTATGAATGTTGATCCTTGAGAGAGCTTCACATAAGCAAGTAATATATAACAGTGATTTTGTCACCACAAATTTGACAACAGACAGGGATATAAACTATAGCACTTACAGTTTCGCGGTCATCGGATCCCCGATGTGCAGTCTAGGTCCATTACAGAGTTTCAATGTACTCCCGAGAGTGGCAGGCTCTTGGGATTTCTCCTAGGTCTTAAGATGACATTGAGTCAGTGGTACTCATGGTTTTAGACCTTCCCATTTATGAAAATGGTGGCCCAAGCTTAATCTATCGATTATTTAGTACTTAACTAAATCCCATCTAAATTATACAACAAGATGTGATTTGTCACGCCCTAGACTCAGTCACTGGACTCACAAGGAACTTGATAGCCGGTTCAGATCGCAACGGCCTCCGTAGTACCCCATTCTCGGCTCCTGAAGTAGGTTTCGATCTTGGGATCCTACAAGGAGGATTTTCATAAACACATAACCATTTCCAATACGAGCATACCCAAGATCACAGCGAGTATATCTCAGAAATAACAAAGGCACACGTCACAAAATCCACTATAAATTTGAGCTTTAATACACTGCTGAAGAAAAATACATATGATGACAAAGGGAAGAAGGAAGAAAATCTGCAACACTGGTCCTTAGCTCAAATCCTATTCAAGCTCTGCTGCTAAGATGCCGACCTAGGATCTCCTGCATGCATCAATCGTGCATAAGCTTATAGAAAGCTTAGAGGGTGGTGAAAGTGTGTGACAATGGTTCGCAGAAGAATAATAGGAGATACAGAATGAAAATATGATCAATGCTAATGCCACAAGCCTAACCAAGGCTGTCATGAATGCAAGAAGCCATACTAAGGCTATACAATGCAATGAGTACTGGGCGTCATACCAAGGCTATGCAATATAAGGCTTATACAGCCGATGCGAATGTAATGCGAAGTGATACCAGTCCTCATATCCAATCCACATATCAGTACAGTTCCCTCATAAGGAATCTACCGGGGTCTACTACACTATAGGATGACTGTAACTCTATAGACTCGGACACTCAAACGAGCGTAGAAGACCTCACTACCTGCCTGTGGACAACCAATCACCAACAAGGCTCAACGGTAGTGGACCCATTCACGAGATGGTCAAACTCAGCCTAGTCATGCCCTCCCTCACAGGCGGGTAAGGCCACACCCCATCCCAATTGACTATACAATAGTGGGAGTCACAACCTAAAGGGGTATGGCCCTCGTGCGCTCATGGTTCCACCCGGTCATGGCGTTAGGGCAGATCCTTGATACTATGAAAGTTTTAGGAATTTCACCCATGGGCATCCTATACACCCCATATGCTCAAGTAACATTTTCGGTGTCCACATACGACCATCCACGAATACCCCTGTGGAGGCAGGGCCCTGATGAAGCGAGGGCAACAATATCCATGAGATGCGATGCTAGATGTATGAGTCACGCATAACAATCATGCACTAGCTCCAAGCACACAATGTGCACGAGAGGGGAAACTCCATCCCTCTATCGTATCAACCCAATGACCACACACAAATGTAATCAAATCACGCAAATGATGCATATGGGTCATGAGGGTGAAAAGGGTGAGCCACACGGCGATGATGACATGGAATACACTTCCTCTCAAGGAGGGACTAGGTCTAGATATACAGACAGGTACTCTAAGGAGCAATCCCCTAGTGGGGGCCCGATACTTTGGTGTAGCCCACAAGCTAAGGAAGACTAGACATAAGTCTAAGAGGATTAAACAGTCCTAGCAGGGGTCCAAGGTGGGCCTTCAACCACCTATAACAACCCTATGGGCCTACCTTAGGGCCACCAAGGAGGATATCCAACCTTAACTAGGTCCCAAAAAGGTAGCCCACTACTACGCGAGCATGATACAAGGCCCAAGGCCTAAGGAATCCATGGCCTAGTGGGCTATACTCAAAGCCCAACACATAGGCAATATGGTGGGCCCTTAAGCAAGGTTTGGGCCCAACCATGAAGGTCACAAATCCAGATATTGTGGTGGGCCTAGTGGGTAGCCCGGTAATCTAACATGTGGGCAATTTCTATGCTTTATCCAAGTGAGTTAGGCCTCACAACTTGGCCCAGGTACAAGGTTATTTTGGTGGGCAGTCAAGGGCCCAACTACTTACACATTATGGCCCACAAACCCATCACAATAAGTGGTGAGATTGTAACATCCCAAAAAATTTCGTATAAAGACCCGAGCACCACCTCAACTAGAATTCTCTTAGGACTCAATCCTTTAGAAATTAAACGTGAATTAACTAGCGTTAAACTCAATTACTTGTGAAAATTAGCACCAACCATGTTAAATACGATCTATAAGACCTAAAACCTATAGAATCGTTAGTGCTACGTTACCCTGAAATTTAGGATTCAACGTTAAACCCAGTTGCTCTCGGGAGTACTTGGAAACTTTGTATCGGACCTGGACCGTACGTCGAAAGTCCGATAGCGATAAACTTAGACAATTATGACCACCTTGTTGGGCTTGACAATCACCTCGAAAATCAAGTCCAGATGATGTCCTGAGATGATTTGCATGAGTCCGGAGTGAAGAGTGTAAGAAAGGTGAATTTATTTAGAAATTAAATAAGAATTTAAGTAATCTATGTTGTGTCGCTTGCACGTCAATTATAAGCATTCTGACCATTGGATTATGACCCAAATTCACCCTCGGATCAAGGAAGATGGCCCACTCATGTTAAAGTGCTTGTGGCCCTGATCGCGTTTTGGTGACCGTTGAATTGAAATTGGTCCGCCATGAGCGATCTGGAAACCTGATCGGACTGAAAACTTAACTTGCTTAAGATCCAATATTAGTGAGCTTAAGTCCGACCACATTCAGAAAAAGGACCTCCAGAAATGCTCCATTGAATCAAAATAGACCCGATTTGGTTATAACCTAAGTATACCTTGGCCCTGCAGCTATTTCCATCAATTTTAGGCCTATATAAAGACCTTAAACCCTCACTCTTAAATTCCATACGAATTTTCCAAACCCTAGCTAAGAGAGAGAGAGGAAAAGAGAGAAAGTGAGGGAGAAGTTGGTGAATCATCTTGGAATTCTTTCCAGTTACCCTGCGTACCTAATCCATCGCAGTTGGATCGTTATTCCGGCGATTCTAATCTCATTTTTGGATAAGTCAATTAAACCCTAACCTGTTTTGGAACTTAGAATAGTTTAAGTGTTGATGTATCTAATCTAATTCATGCCTTAGGTTACATATTCACCGTTAACGAAGACTTATCGTCTAAATCGAATCCGTTGCGCAATTTCTGGTTTAAGGTGCGGACTATATTCGTATAGGTTATGGTTTTCAAAGCTTTCAATGTCAGTTAATGATTTATTACTGGTGTGGGTGCCATTTCACATGCCAAATGCGATATCTGTTTCGTTTTATGTATATAGATAATCTATGTTGTAAGTAGTGTGATTCATGTGTTTGTGGAAATGTTTGTATGCATTTGGAATTTGGCGTTGTGATTGCCATGATTAATTGTCATAGGAATATGATTGTTATTTATGCGACAACTCCTTCTCAAAAGGATTTGCTCACTATATAATATGCCTGACATATGTGATGTATGTTGCCAAGTGTAGTCTAAGTGCTTGTGAAAATGCCTAAATAAGTTCGTATTTAGTAAGGTGTGAATTATGAGGGAGTTGAGATATAAAATCCCAACTACTTCCTTATATGTACTATTTCCTCCATGAATTTGTTAGTCTAACTATCCATGTTAACTATGTGTTTGATTTCCTTCATGCAAGTTGTTAATTTTACCGCCTTACTTATGAATGATTCTTGTTATCTTGCATTTTATAATATGTTTGCTATTATGGTTGAATGTGTATGGGGCCACATTATGGTCTAGGCAATCGGTAACAACCTTTGAGTTCGTGGCTGAGGTCGCTTTCGTCACGTAGGACGTGTTTGACGAACCCGAGTCGTATTAGGGTTGTCGGTAGTGGCTTGGCCACACGGAGTGTTTGTGCACTTCATGTAGTTCAACTCAACGTGCGCTCGTGCTAGTCGAGCTCGTCAAGTAACCCGATTATCCCGGTGGATGTTCACCATGTATGGACGCTACTGTTTGAATCTAGGGTACCAAACTTACCAGTGCAATCCCGTTAACCATGGTACCTCGATCCGCTAAGACTCATGAGCCGGGCATGGTGGTATGGGACACCGTGGTCGAGCTGTCGGCCTACGCTGGGGTGACGAGCCTCCCCATAGTGACCAGTGAGCAATCCAGACTCGTGAGCCGATTATGGTGGTATGGGACACTATATTCGTGTGGTCGGCCTACATTGATTGGTGACGAGCCCTTTGTAGTGACCTCGAGCATACCTTGATACTGCATTGAGGCGACGAGCCTTATTGTAGCAACTAAGGTATGATTAGGCATGCATTGATTGGTGACAAGCCCTTTGCAGCGACCTAGAACCATAATATCGTATGAGATTGTCTAGGACTGACGACCCTAGAATGGATCACTGTTTGGGAATTGATATAAGGAAGGTACCTTAGCTTCCCAATCCTGCTATATGAAAAGGACTAATAACAACTTGGTAATCATGTTCATGCACCGCATTGCATGTGCCTTGGCGTTGTGGAGCACTGTGGGAGGTTGTCATGCGTACCATAAGATGAAGATGCTGAGGGAGTGCAGACGAGGGCATGCATCATTTCTACATACATCTTTGCATTAACAAGAGTAATTAAGACATGTTTGATTGTATTGCTTTATCATTACTGCTTGATTAAATTGATAACATGTTAAATTTTACTGTATAGTTCCACTGAGTTGATCACTCACTCCCACATTCTAGGACGGTGTTTAAACACCAACCAGACTCTGTCTTAGATGCAGATGATGATGCGACCCACGAGGCAAAGCAGGAGTATGAGGACGATGAGGAGGCGTTCTCCTTTATGCAGTTCTCAGGCGGGTTCATGTGAGCCGTGTCCTGAGCTACGGGGATTTAGGGTTATTGTTGCAGTGGTTTATTTCATTTTGATACATGTATTTTGAAACAAACACTTGTAATTATGACCTGGCAGAGCATACATATCTCAGGGACTTATATATATATGTATGTATTTCTTCAGTCTTCCACTTGCATATTTCACCTGTCCCTGGATTATATTTGCAGTTTGGCTTAATTTACTTCATGTTTTATGCACTAATATAAACAACACACATTCATCATTACATATGTTGCATAAGTGATGTTTTAAAACTCGAGAGCTGAGTTATGCTCGACCCCCGAATTTCAGGGCGTTACAAGTTGGTATCAAAGCATGATTTGGATTAAACCGAACCTGGGTTATAGTCACACAACGCACGCTGACGCCACCTTAGCGTAGGAGGGTGCGAGATAAATCTAGAAACAATGCAGGATTCCCAATTGCACCAATCAGCGAAAGTTTTCTGAAAATGATCGCCGAGATCGATTCCGTGCACACTCTTGATCACACACAACGATCTTAAATCACTTCTAGACCATCCATCGATGGGTTTAGACCGTGTATCATTCCATCCCAGCTGTTAAAAATCCGGTAAACTTGAATCTGTATCAGGTTCTATTCAAAATGACCCGAAATGAATCGAAACGGACTAGGGGCCCAATCGGGGCATTTCTAGGAGGACCCAGGGTGGGACCCACATCATTTTCTGACCCAGGGGACAGGAGGACCTCTCTCAAACAGCGAGCCCTCGCCAAACACTTCAGAGACCAGCGAGGCCCTCGCCGATTCGGTGAGCCCTCGCCGTCCCGCAGGCCGACTCGGGCTGACACAGCTAGGGCCTAGTGTGGCCCACTCCTCCACGGTCGGATGTTTATAACCTCTCCCGAACCCTCCTTCCTTCACAAATCACCCTTCCAAGCTTTCCTTTTCTTAAAATTTCTCTTACAACCCCACAAAAATCCCTCTCCAAACCCTTTCTTCTTCCATTTTCGTGCACCCTCACTCTACCCATCTCAAAACCCACCTCCATTGCTGATTTTCATTTCTTTTCTTTCCATTTGAGCACTCAAATCCCTACTTTTAGTCTCAAATTCATGGAAGCCCCATCATTCCTTCCATTTTCCTCTTTTCTTTCATTTTCCATGGCCCTATTCGAGCTTATTACGACCATATTTTTCATTTTCACCATTCTTTCTTTCATGGGGAAGAACAACAGCTTCCAAGCGAGTATCGGCATGGCTCCCTATGAGGCATTGTATGGTCGCCCGTGTAGAGCACCGCATTGCTTGGCAGAGGTTGGTGAGCGTAGTTTGATTGGCCCAGAGTTGGTTTAGGCGACTTCAGAGAAAATCGACATTATTAGACGTTGACTTCTGACTGCCCAGAGCAGGCAGAAGAGTTACGCTGATACGAGGCGGCGACCGCTTGGGTTTGAGATTAGAGACCATGTATTTCTTAAGGTTTCCCCCATGAAGGGAGTCCTGCGGTTTGGTAAGAAGGGGAAGCTCACGTCGAGATTTATTGGTCCATTTCAAATACTGGGTCGAGTGGGGGCGGTAGCCTATTGCCTTGCTTTGCCCACACCACTCACGGGCGTGCATAACGTATTTCATGTATCCATGTTGAAGAAGTACGTTCCTGATCCTTCCCATATTATCAGTTGGGAGTAAGTGCAATTGAGCAAGGATGCCACCTATGTACTGCGACCGGCATGTATCCTGGATAGGAAGGAGCAGGTACTGCATAGCAAGGTCATCCCACTTGTGAAAGTGTTGTGGACGCATCACAATGAAGAAGAGGCTACTTGGGAGACTGAAGCTGAGGTCAGAGAGAATTACCCTCAGATCCTCGAGGAGTATGAAAAGGTACAAATTTTGAGGATAAAATTTTTTCTTTAAGGGGGGTAGATTGTAACATCCCGATAAATTCCGTACAAAGACCCGAGCACCACCTCAACTAGAATTCTCTTAGGACTCAATCCTTTAGAAATTAAACGTGAATTAACTAGCGCTAAACTCGATTACTTGTGAAAATTAGCATTAACCACATTAAATACAATCTGTAGGACCCAAAACCTGTAGAATCGTTAGTGCTACATTACCCTGAAATCTAGGATTCAACGCTAAATCCAGTTGCTCTCGGGAGTACTTGGAAACTTTGTATAGGACCTAGACCGCACATCGAAAGTCCGATAGCGATAGACTTAGACAATTATAACCACCTTGTTGGGCTTGACAATCACCTCGAAAATCAAGTTTAGATGATGTCCTGAGACGATTTGCATGAGTTCGGAGTGAAAAGTGTGAGAAAGGTGAATTTATTTAGAAATTAAATATGAATTTAAGTAATCCGTGTCGTGTCACTTGCGTGTTGATTATAAGCATTCTAACTGTTGGATTTTGACCCAAATTCACCCTCGGATCAAGAAAGATGGCCCACTCATGTCAAAGTGCTTGTGGCCCTGATCGCGTTTCGGTGACCGTTGAATTGAAATTGGTCTGCCATGAGCGATCTGGAAACCCAATCGGACTGAAAACTTAACTTGCTTAAGATCCAATATTAGTGAGCTTAAGTCCGACCGCATTCAGAAAAAGGACCTCCAGAAACGCTCCATTGAATCGAAATAGACCCGATTTGGTTATAACCTAAGTATACCTTGGCCCTACGGCTAATTCCATCAATTTTAGGCCTATATAAAGACCTTAAACCCTTACTCTCAAATTCCATACGAATTTTCCAAACCCTAGGTAAGAGAGAGAGAGAGAGGAAAAGAGAGAGAAAGTGAGAGAGAAGTTGGTGAATCATCTTGGAATTCTTTCCAGTTATCCTGCGTACCTAATCCATCACATCTGGATTGTTATTCCGGCGATTCTAATCTCATTTTTGGGTAAGTCAATTAAACCCTAACCTATTTTGGAACTTAGAATAGTTTAAGTGTTGATGTAGCTAATCTAATTCATGCCTTAGGTTACCTATTCACCATTGACGAAGACTTATCATCTAAATCGAATCCGTTGTGCAATTTTTGGTTTAAGGTGTGGACTATATTCGTAAGGTTATGGTTTTTAAAGCTTTCAATGTTAGTCAATGATTTATTATTAACGTGGGTTCCATTTCACATGCCAAATGCGATATCTGTTTCGTTTTACGTATATAGATAATCTATGTTGTAAGTAGTGTGATTCATGTGTTTATGGAAATGTTTGTATGCATTTGGAATTTTTCGTTGTGATTGCCATAATTAATTGTCGTAGGAATATGATTGTTATTTATGCGATAACTCTTTGTTAAAAGGATTTGCCCTACTATGTAATATGACTGACATATGTGATGTATGTTGCCAAGTGTAGTCTAAGTGCTTGTGAAAATGCCTGAATAAGTTCGTATTTAGTAAGGTGTGAATTATGAGGGAGTTGAGATATAAAATCCCAACTACTTCCTTATATGTACTATTTCCTCCATGAATTTCTTAGTCTAACTATCAATGTTAACTATGTGTTTGATTTCCTTCATGCAAGTTGTTAATTTTACCGCCTTACTTATGAATGGATTCTCATTATCTTACATTTTATAATATGTTTGCGATTATAGTTGAATGTGTATGGGGCCACGTTATGGTCCAGACAATCGGTAACAAGCTTTGAGTTCGAGGCTGAAGTCGCTTTCGTCACGTAGGACGTGTTTGACGAACCCGAGTCGTATTAGAGTTATCGGTAGTAGTTTGGCCACATGGAGTGTTTGAGCACTTCACGTCATTCAACTCAATATGCACTCGTGCTAGTCGAGCTCATCAAGTAACCCGATTGTCCCGGTGGATGTTCACCATGTATGGACGCTACTGTTTGAATCTAGAGTACCAAACTTACCAGTGCAATCTCGTTAACCATGGTACCTCAATCCACTAAGACTCATGAGCTGGGCATGGTGGTATGGGAAACCGTGGTCGAGCTGTCGGCCTACGCTGGGGTGACGAGCCTCCTCGTAGTGACCAGTGAGTAATCCAGACTCGTGATCCGATTATGGTGGTATGGGACACTATATTCGTGCTGTCGACCTACATTGATTGGTGACGAGCCCTTTGTAGTGACCTCGAGCATACCTTGATACTGCATTGAGGCGACGAGCCTTATTGTAGTAACTAAGGTATGATTAGGCATGCATTGATTGGTGACGAGCCCTTTACAGCGACCTAGAACCATAATATCGTATGATATTGTCTAGGACTGACGACTCTAGAATGGATCACTGTTTGGGAATTGATATAAGGAAGATACCTTAGCTTCCCAATCCTGCTGTATGAAAAGGACTAATAACAACTTGGTAATCATGTTCACGCACCGCATTGCATGTGCCTTGGCGTTGTGGAGCACTACGGGAGGTTGTCATGCGTACCGTAAGATGAAGACGCTGAGGGAGTGCAGGCGAGGGCATGCATCATTTCTACATACATCCTTGCATTAACAAGAGTAATTAGGACATGTTTGATTGTATTGCTTTATCATTATTGCTTGATTGAATTGATAACATGTTAACTTTTAATATATAGTTCCACTGAGTTGATCACTCACTCCCACGTTCTGGGACAGTGTTTAAATACCAACCAGAGTTTGTCTTAGATGCAGATGATGATGCGACCCACGAGGCAGAGTAGGAGTATGAGGATGACGAGGAGGCGTTCTCCTTTATGCAGTTCTCAGGCGGGTTCATGTGAGCCGTGTCCTGAGCTACGGGGATTCAGGGTTATTGTTGCAGTGGTTTATTTCATTTTGATACATGTATTTTGAAACAAACACTTGTAATTATGACCTGGCAGAGCATACATATCTCAGGGACTTATATATATATATATGTATTTCTTCAGTCTTCCGCTTGCATATTTCACCTGTCCCTGGATTATGTTTGCAGTTTGCTTAATCTACTTCATGTTTTATGCACTAATATAGACAACACACATTCATCATTACATATGTTGCATAAGTGATGTTTTGAAACTCGGGAGCTAAGTTATGCTCGACCCCCAAATTTCAGGGCGTTACAGAGATACGGGCCCAAAGTTTAAGGGACTAAGTAGAAGATTCCAAGATAAATGGGCCTATTAAGGCCAATCAAAATTGTGAACATAGATCCAATATAAAATCCGATGGAGGTGGGCGTCCAAGCATACATAAATGAAGCCTAAAGGCACCTCAAAAAATGGCAATCTTATGTGCATAATCCACCCTTAATTTGGTGGGCCATGCTACCCCATAATAAGCTACTAGGGGCAGCCATTTTGGGCTCATTGCTGAATTTTCAGCCCGCCTATATTTTAGGCCTGCTGGGGCCCAGTAATAATTAATATAAATTAGGTATATGTTCCTTGGTGGCCCACACATATCTATATGGGTCCCACCAGGTGGGAGGACTGGATTACACACATAAAACAGGTGGACCATGCTGTTGGACTGGAAGTTCAGCAATAGTCCAATGGGCCTGGGTGTCCCAAGGTGAAGGGTCCTATGGGCCTGGGCAATTGGCCCAAAAACACATTAAATTAGGTCCTAAAAATGGAAAATTCTCAGGGAGGTGGGCCATGTCCCACATGGACCATAGATGGATGAACGGTAGGGTAAAAAATACATCAAGATGGGCCCACAAGGGAGGGTGGATGGCCCAGCCATGGCTAGATATCCCAACCTGGGCGTCTTAGCCTGGTAGGCCAGTCCAGCCCTGGCCACCAAATACACAGGGGTCCATTAGCCCTGAAACATGGTATATGGGTCCTACCATGGATGGGCCCCCTCTCTGTAAAATTTCTTTAGAATAGTAGAAGTATTTTAATTAATCTAAAGAAAACAGACTGTCTAGAAAATCCGTTTAACTTGGGCGTCCCAGCCTGGTGGGCCAGTCCTGCCCTTACCACGATGTGCACAGGGATCTGTTGAAACCAAAAAAGTTTAGGTAGGTCCTACCATAGGTGGGACCCCTCTCTGTAAAATTTTAGAATTTTTGGAATACCAAAAGTATTTTAATTGATTTAAAGAAGACAGACTGTCCCCAAAATCTGTTTAGTGCAGATTTCAGAGCCCTGATCTGAGCTTCCAATGGGGTGGATTAGAGGCCTCTAAAAATTGGGGAAAAATAGTTTTTGTGTCCCCTCATATGTGTACTACAAATTGGGGTCCATGGATGTGGCCCACCAGTGAAAAATTTATTTTATATGTAAGGAATTCCATACTGATATGTTGCTGGAACAGTGTAGAAATTACAGACTAACCATGTCACTTGGGCTACACCTTTCGAACCTTAATCAGGGTCAGATGGGGCTGAAATTTGGTAGGATTATAGGTGGGACATAGGTATTCAACAATCTTGCATTGGATGGCATAAATGTTCCCACCAACAGATCAAAAATCAAGCCCGAAAATGGTCTAGAATCTATTCAGACAGACTGGACAGCAACATATAATTCACAAAAGTAAATTGCAAACGTACATTAAATGGGGATTTAACCCCTGAAAATCGCAAATGAGAGAAAAGAAGGGATCTACACCATGAAAAAGGAATGTACATTAAATGGGGAGCACCCACCTTGGATTCTTCACAAAATCTATATCTTCTAGCTCCTCTAGCTCTAGGGAAGAGAAATCAATGGATGAGATGAAGTGATAAGGGCTAGATGGGAGGGGATTAGAGGGAGAAGGGGTTGGAATAATGGAGGGAGGTGGGATCGTTTGGAGTTACTAGATAACAAGAGAATAGAGAGAGAAATGAGAGGGAAAGAGAGGGAATAAGGCTTTTAAGGGAAGTAATCATTACCTCTCTTACCTAGGGTAGAGAAAGTGATTATTGTAGTAGGGAGATACAGACAAGGTTGTAGGGTAGTAACCTTTTAGAAATTCCAACCTAGGGTGACATCATGTGCATAGGATAATGTGTAAACCATGGTGGGTTCCACCAATTATGTAATCAATAGCCCATATCGTTCGATGCTCATAACTTGAGATGTACATTTCGGATTAATGCATGGGACGCGGCATTAGAACCGCGGCACCAATATAGACAAGATGGAATGAGTCTCAGGCCGATCCGAGTCGGGTCAATGTGACCGAACTTGAGAAAGACCAAAAATGCTAACCAAAAGTCATGGGTCACCGAAATTCGACCGGTTGGACAGTGAGACCAAGATGAACGAAATGCATACTCACAAGCACACATGCATACATATAAACTCGGGTCGGGTCTAACAATCCTCCCCACTAATAAAAAAATTTATCTTTTAAATTGACTAATCCAGGACAATAAAAGGCAAAACACCACCATCATATAGTAATCATTATGTAAGGAAGGTAAATACAAATAATCATATATTAATCAATCATCAAACAAATGGGGATAGCGCTCTCTAATCTCGGCCTCGCATTCCCAAGATGCCTCGACCTCCGAATGATGACCCCATTATACCTTCACCAAGGGAATGACCTTGGTCCTGAGGACTTGCTCCTTCCGATCAAGAATACAGACAGACTGCTTGATGTAGGAAGCATCCCCATGGACCTCGAGTGGCTGTCAATCAATCACGGGAATGGTGTCCGACCTACACTTCCGCAACATAGAAACATGGAACACGTCGTGGATCGTGGATAACTCAGGAGATAAGGCAAGCCTGTAGGCTACAGCGCCCATGCTCTCGATAATCTCAAAAGGTCCAATGAATCTCGGAGCAAGCTTGCCCTTCACACTAAATCGAACCATGCCTTTCATAGGTGAGACCTTGAGATATACCATGTCCCCAACTACAAACTCGAGGGGTCAATGTCGACGATCAGCAAAACTCTTCTGCTGGCTCTGAGCTGTGCGCACCTCTGCCTAATAACATCAATAACCTCCGACGTCTGTTGCACAAGCTCGAGACCTAAGAGACGGAGCTCTCTAACCTAGGTTAATAGCTAGGAGATTTGCACGGTCTGCCATAAAGTGCCTCAAAAGGAGTCATGCCGATAGTCTCCTGATAGTTATTGTTGTACGCGAACTCAGTGAGGCGTAAATGCTCATCCCAACTGCCCGCAAAGTCAATCACATAAGCTTTGAGCATATCCTCAAGGATCTAGTTGACCCTTTCGGTCTACCCATTCATCTGCAAATGATAAGCGGTGCTGAGATGCAAAGTGGTCCCCATCGCCTGCTGGAAACTCCTCCAAAATTGAGATGTAAATCTAGAGTCTCGGTCAGAAACGATCTAAACTGGAATGCCGTGCAGTCTCACTATCTCCTCAATGAATACCTTTGCAAGTCGGTCCATAGTCTAGGAAGCATGCATCAGAATGAAATGAGCTGACTTCGTCAGACGATCGATAATTAACCAGATGGTATCGTGACCGCGCTGAGTCCTTGGCAAACTTGCGATGAAGTCCATCAACACATGCTCCCACTTCCACACTAGAACACTCAACGACTACAAGGGACCAGGGGGTCTCTAGTGATCGGCCTTGACACACTGGCATGTGTCACACTTGGCCACAAAGCTAGCAATCTGGTGTTTTATCCCCGGCCAAAAATACTACCTCCTTATATCTCTATACATCTTCATAGAGCTCGGGTGAATAGTAAGTCTCGATCGGTGTGCCTCGATCATCAGATCACGATGCAACTCTGGCACGTCCTGGACACACAATCGGCCTCTGAAGCGTAATCCACCATCGGAACCAATCTGCTAGTCTGACTGCTCCATGGATGCGGCCTCTGCTCAGTACTCTTGAAGTGACTCGTCTGTCTGCTAAGCCTCGATCACCCTAACAATCAAAGAGGGTTGAATCAACAAGCTCAAAAGCTAAACAATGGAAGAATGCAGACCGAACTCAAAGTCAAACTTCGAAACATCCTCGAGCATCTACCACTGTCGAACTATCATCTGTGCCACCAGGCCTCGTGGTTGACGACTGAGCGAGTCCGCAACCACATTCACCTTACTTGGGTGGTACTGAAGGTCAAAATCATAATCCTTTAACAGTTTCATCCATCGCCTCTAACGCAGGTGCAACTTGGACTACGAAAATAGATACTTCAAGCTCTTATGATCTGAGAAGAGCTCAAACCTGACCCCATATAGATAATGCCTTCGCACCTTCAGTGCGATGACAATCACTGCTAACTCCAAATCATGGGTGGGGTAGTTCAACTCATGGACCTTGAGCTGGCACGAGGCATACGCCACTGGCTTCCCGTGCTGCAACAGTACACCACCCAAACCAGTTGGAGGCATCGGTAAATACAACAAAACCCTTACTCCCATCAGGAAGAGTGAGAACAGGAGCGGACGTGAGGCGGTCCTTCAACTCCAAAAAGCCCCCTCACAAGCGTCACTCCAAACGAATTCGACGCCCTTCTGCGTCAACCAGGTTAGCAGTGCTACAATACGGGAGAAACCCTTGATAAACTGACAATAATATCCTGCTAGAATAAGGAAGCTACGAATCTCGGACGTGTTTGTGAGTTGGCCCCACTAACACACTGCATCAACCTTCGAGGGGTCCACAGCGACACCCTTCCTCGTCACCACATGACTGAGGAACTTCACCTCGTCCTGTCAGAACTCGCACTTCTCCAACTTCACATATAACTAGTGGGCACGAAGGGACTCCAGCATAATCTGTAAGTGCTCAATATGGTCCTCCCGGGTCCTCGAATATACAAGAATATCATCAATGAACACCACCACGAACTGATCAAGGAACGGCCAGAAGACCTCGTTCATCACCTGCACAAATACGGCGGGAGCATTGGTCAGTCCAAATGATATGACCTATAACTCAAAGTGATCATAGTGCGTTCGGAAAGCTGTCTTCGGAATGTCCTCCTCTCGGACCCGAATCTGATGGTAACCAGAGCGCAAGTCTATCTTAGAAAAATACTGTGCACCTAACAACTGGTCGAACAGATCATCAATACAGAGAAGCGGGTATCGGTTCTTGATAGTGACTCTGTTGAGCTCGCAGTAATCCACACAGAGCCGCAACGAGTCATCCTTCTTCTTCACGAACAATACCGAGGCTCCTCAAGGCGAACTGCTAGGACGAATAAAACCCAACTCCCATAGCTCATCCAACTGCTCCTACAGTTCCTTCAACTCCAACGGTGTCATTCGATAAGGGGCCTTCGAGATGGGGGCAGTACCGGGTACTAAATTAATCTGGAACTCAATCTGCCGACACGGCGGTAAACCCGAGATCTCGTGGAACACATCCGGGTACTCACAAACAATTGGCAGCTGCTCAATACACTCTACCACAGAATCCTCCAAGACTCCAGCCAACAAACTTGACAACAGCTCTCCTCTGGGCTCGGCGACAAACTGGAACACTGGCAAGCCAGGAATGTGAGACGTGACTGTCCTCACGGCATAGTCCAAGACAACACAATACTTTGCTAGCCAGTCCATACCCAGGATAACATCAAAGCCTGCCATCGGCATCATGAACAGATTGGTGGGAAGGAACATCTCACCCATTAACATTGGGTAAGAAGGGTAGCGACGGTTCAGTACTATAGACTTCCCCAAGGGAATCGAAACTGCCAAGGCCTCAGACGCGGACTCGGATGGAATACCTGTCGATCGGCAAAACTGCTCGGCCACGAAAGAATGGGAGGCACCAGAATCAAACAAAACATATGCAATGCAAGTAGAAACAAGAAGAATACCGTCAACAACTCTATTGGTCGATGACTGCGGGTCCTGGCCCTGTGCCTGCTACATGGGATAGAATCGGCCCTGAGCTGGCAAGGGAAGTAAGTCGAAAGACTGCGGATACTGAGCTGCGATATATACTCAACCCAGGGACTGAACATGTGGATATCCCCTTTGCTACTGCTGATGTGGTTGCTGGGGAGGTCTACTTAGCTGCCTCTGCTGCTGAGCCCTAGGAGCGGGAGCTGGAAGCTGCACTCGCTACTGATGCTACTACTGCTGACGCTGAGGAGGATGAGGAGGAGGCAATTATCGTGGCCTCTGCTGCTGTAAGGGGAGAGGGCAATCGCGCCTCTGATGCCCAGTCTGCCCACAACCATAGCAAATGCTTGAAAAAGGGATGAAAGATGGGGCGGCTGACTGCGCTAATGATGATGAAGCTGCTGTCAGAGCCACAGGCTGTTTAATCTCAGATCTACCCCTCTGTCTCTATTGATGGTGTTGACGGTAACTACCTGCTGATGCTCTCCTCTTCTGGTCTCCACTGGAACTCTGCTCTCGAGATCTCTAGATCATAGGCTAATCCTCCTCATATACCAAGGCCCTATACACGACCTCATCAAACATCCTCAGACAATGGCCCACTACTCGACTGTGTAGAACGGGACACAAACCATTCTGAAAATAGCGAGCTCTCATCTTCTCATCACCAGTGAGATGAGGAACAAATCTAGACAACTCTAAGAAACGGGCCTCATACTGGGACACCGTCATATCACCCTGAACAAGGGTCTCAAACTCCATCGCTCTCCTCTCACGCACATGCTCAGGGAAGAACTTCTGGACCATGAATTCCTCACACGTCCAGACAAAATATGGCCCACCCATGACAGACGACCACCAATGACGGGCCTCGCCCAAGAGAAGAAAGGTCGCTAAAGAAACACGTTGGTCTGTTGGACACTGTATCGTGTAAAAAATCCTTGCTATCTTTGTGTGCCAAACCTCGACGACAAATGGGTCTAGCTCACCCTTGAATCTCGGAGGGTCATGTTGCCTAAACTCTCTGAAAATAGTGCTAGCACGCGGTAAATCGCTCTGCTCAGAAACTGGAATGGCTGCAGGTTGATGATTCTTCAACGCAGCAGCGACAAGCTGCATCAACTACTGAAAATGCTCGGCACCGACTTGCATTATCGGGAAAGCAGGAGCAGCACTCACCTCGAGTGGAGGGACAGGTGCGCCTGATGGAGCTAGATCCTCTGTAACCGAAACAGCAGGCTCGAATGGGGAAACTGGTGGGGAACAGGAGCAACTGGAGGAACAGGTGCAACCAGAGGCTGAATCGGGACCTCGAGAATCGGATCCTCTAAGACGGGAGTTGAAAGCACTCGAGTCGAACGGGTCACTAGAGCAGGATGAGAACTGCGGCCAGGGGCACCATGGCCAGGGGTGCCCCACTTGGGTGGCATCGTCTTGTAACGCCCTGAAATTCGGGGGTCAAGCATAACTCGGCTCCCGAGTTTCAAAACATCACTAATGCAACATATTTAATGATGGATGTATGTTGTCTATAAGAGTACATAAAACATGGAATAGATTAAGCCAAACTGCAAACATAATCTAGGGATAAGTGAAAATCGCAAGCGGAAGACTTAAAGAAATATATGTGTACATGTGTAAGTCCCTGTGGTATGTATGCTCTGCTAGGTCATAATACAAGTGTTTATCTCAAAAATACAAGAATTAAAATGAAATCATCTATTCCAAAAGAAAACCCAGAATCCCCGCATAACAGGACATGGCTCACATGAACCTGCTTGAGAACTGCATAAAAGAAAACATGGCCTCATCATCCTCGAACTCCTGCTCTGCCTCAGGGGTCGCGTCAACAACTGCATCTAAGACAGAGTCTGGTTGGTGTTGAAACACCGCCCCAGAACGTGGGAGTGAGTGATCAACTCAGTGGAACAATACTGTAAAAGTTAACATGATATCAAATCAATCAAGCAGTAATGATAAGGTAATACAATTAAACAAGCTAAAGTACTCTTGTTAATGCAAGGATGTATGTATAAATGATGCATGCCCTCGCTTGCACTCCCTCAGCATCTTCATCTTACGTTACGCATGACAACCTCCCGCAGTGCCAACGACTTCCACGCACATGCAATGCGGTGCATGAACATGATTACCAAGTTATTATTAGTCCTTTTCATATAGCAGAATTGGGAAGCTAAGGTACCTTCCTCATATCAATTTCCACATAGTGATCCATTCTAGGGTCGTTAGTCCTAGGCCATCTCATACGATCATATGATTCTAGGTCGCTGCAAAGGGCTCGTCACCAATCAATGCACGCCTATCATACCTTCGTTACTACTCTAAGGCTCGTCGCCTTAATGCAGTATCAAGGTATGCTCGAGGTCACTACAAAGGGCTCGTCACCAATCAATGTAGGCCGACAGCATGAATATAGTGTCCCATACCACCATAATCGGCTCACGAGACTGGTGTGCTCACTGGTCACTACGGGGAGGCTCGTCACCCCAGCGTAGGTCGACAGCTAGACCACGGTGTCCCATACCACCATGTCCGGCTCATGAGTCTTAGCAGATCAAGGTACAACGGTTAACAGGATTTTATCGGTAAATTTGGTACCCTAGATTCAAACAATAACGTCCATACATGGTGAACATACAACAGACAATCGGGTTACTTAACGAACTTGACTAGCACGAGCGCACGTTGGGTTGAACGACATAGAGTGCGCAAACACTCTGTGTGGCCAAACCACTGCCGACAACTCTAATACGACTCGGGTTCGTTAAATCACGTCCTTCGTGGCGAAAGCAACCTCAGCCACGAACTCAAGGCCGATTACCGATTTCCTAGACTATTTCATAGTCCCAAACACATTCCCTTATAACAAATATGCAAGTAATGGAACAACAATTCAAATCATGTAGTATGTGAGCATTTGAAGAATATCAACTTAACATAGATTTACACATAAGTAATACTTGAAGCTAAACAACAAAGAATGTGACTTGCATGTAGGAAATCATACACACCAATAGGAGAGTTGAGAATCGCTTCTCAACGCCCGCAAATAGGATAATATATTACACTTTAAACCATTCAGACATTTCTACAAACACTTAGACTACATAGTTCAACATACATGACGTATGTTGGAATACACGCATTTGGACAATTCCTTTTGCCAAGGAGTTGGCATATATACAATTAGCACAAGTACACGACAAATAATTATGGCAAACACATGTTCATGTTTTATAAATATACGATACTTCCTACATATACATAGAATACACAAATCTCAATATAACACATACATATCAGGAACGCAAAATAAACATAGCATTTGGCATGTGAAATTGCACCCATAACAATAATAAACCATTATCTAACATTGAAAGCCTTGAAAACCATAACCTATACGAATATAGTCCGCACCTTAAATCAGAAAAAGTACACCGAACTGATTCAGACGATATGTCTTCGTCAACGGCGACTAGATAACCTAAGGCAAGAATAGAAATGAGCTACATCAACACAGAGACTATTCTAAGCTCTAAACATATTAGGGTTAGATTAACTTACCCAAGGATGAACTTAAAATCGCCGGAATAACGATTCAAAAGTGATGGTTTAAGGATGTAGAGTAACAGGAAAGAATCTTAAGATGATTCACCAACTTCTCTCTCACTTTCTCTCTCTTTTCCTCTCTTTCTTAGCTAGGGTTAGGAAATTCGTATGGAAAAGAGAGTGAGGGTTTTAAGGTCTTTATATAGGCCTAAAATTGATGAAAATAACCCCAGGGCGAAGGTATACTTAGGTTATAACCAAATCAGGCCTCTCTCTATCCAACGGAGCACTTCCGGTGGTCTTTTCACCACGTACGGTCGGACTTAAGCTCACTGACAATTGATCTAGGTCAGGCAGAGTTTTTCCTACTGATCGGATTTACAGATCAGCCATGGCGGACAACTCTCAATTCAACGGTCACCGAAACTCGATCAGGTCCACAAGCATTATGACATGCCTGGGCATCTTTCCTGATCCGAGGGTGAAATTGGGTTAGAATCCAACAGTCAGATTGCTTAAAATCGTCGTGCAAACAACACGACTCAGGTTTCATAAAATCATATTTAATTTCTCACCGTTCTCAGACTCTTCACTCCGGACTCAATCAAATCGACCCAGGACATCATTTGGACTTGATTTTTGAGGTGACGGTCAAGTCCAACATGGTGACCATAACTGTCTAAGATCATCGCTATCGGACTTTCGACGCGTAGTCCAGGTCCGATCCAAAGCTTCTAAAAATTTCCGAGAGCAACTAGATTTAGCGTTGAATCCCAGATTTCAGATTAACATAGCGCTAACGATTCTACAGGTTTTGAGTCCTGCAGATCAAATTTAAAGTGATTGATGCTAATTTCACAAGCAATCGAGTTTAACGCTAATTAACCCACAAATAACTTCTAAGGAAAATAGAGGCAATACTTGGGTCTTAGCATGAAATTTTCCAGGTCATTACAATTTACCCCCCTTAAAGAAAAATTTCATCCTCGAAATTCGTACCTTCTCATATTCCTCAAGGATCTGAGGGTAGCTCTTTCTGACCTCAGCTTCAGTCTCCCAAGTAGCCTCTTCTTCACTATGATGCGTCCATAGTACTTTCGCAAGAGGGATGACCTTGCTACGTAATACCTGCTCCTACCTGTCTAGGATACGCGTCGGTCGCAGTACATATGTGGCATCCTCACTCAACTGCACCTGTTCCCAACTGATAATATGCGAAGGATCAGGAACGTACTTCTTCAGCATAGAAACATGAAATACATTATGCACGCCCGCAAGTGGTGTTGGCAAAGCAAGGCAGTATGCTACCGCTCCCACTCGATCCAGAATTTGAAATGGACCAATAAATCTCGGCGTAAGCTTTCCCTTCTTACCGAACTGCAGAACTCCCTTCATAGGGAAAACCTTAAGAAATACATGGTCTCCAACCTCAAACTCAAGCGGTTGCCGCCTCGTATCAGCGTAACTCTTTTGCCTGCTCTGGGCTATCAGAAGTCGACGTCGAATAATGTCAACTTGTAATGCCCTGAAATTCATGCTCTGATACCAACTTGTAATGCCCTGAATTCGAGGGTCGAGCATAACTCAGCTCCCGAGTTTCAAAACATCACTTATGCAACATATTTAATGATGGATGTATGTTGTCTGTAAGAGTACATAAAACATGAAATAGATTAAGCCAAACTGCAAACATAATCCAAGGATAAGTGAAAAATGCAAGCGGAAGACTTAAAGAAATATATGTGTACATGTGTAAGTCCCTGTGGTATGTATGCTCTGCCAGGTCATAATACAAGTGTTTATCTCAAAAATACAAGAATCAAAATGAAATCATCTATTCCAAAAGAAAACTCAGAATCCCTGCATAACAGGACATGGCTCACATGAACCCACTTGAGAACTGCATAAAAGAAAACGCGGCCTCATCATCCTCGAACTCCTGCTCTGCCTCAGGGGTCGCGTCAACAACTGCATCTAAGACAGTCTGGTTAGTGTTGAAACACCGCCCCAGAACGTGGGAGTGAGTAATCAACTCAGTGGAACAATACCGTAAAAGTTAACATGATATCAAATCAATCAAGCAGTAATGATAAGGCAATACAATTAAACAAGTCTAAAGTACTCTTGTTAATGCAAGGATATATGTATAAATAATGCATGCCCTCGCCTGCACTTCCTCAGCGTCTTCATCTTACGTTACGCATGACAACCTCCCGCAGTGCCAACGACTTCCACGTACATGCAATGCGGTGCATGAACATGATTACTAAGTTGTTATTAGTCCTTTTCATACGGCAGGATTGGGAAGCTAAGGTACCTTCCTCATATCAATTTCCACACAGTGATCCATTCTAGGGTCGTCAATCCTAGGCCATCTCATACGATCATATGGTTCTAGGTCACTGCAAAGGGCTCATCACCAATCAATGCACGCCTATCATACCTTCATTACTACTCTAAGGCTCGTTGCCTTAATGCAGTATCAAGGTATGCTCGAGGTCACTACAAAGGGCTCGTCACCAATCAATGTAGACCGATAGCATGAATATAGTGTCCCATACCACCATAATCGGCTCATGAGTCTGGTGTGCTCACTGGTCACTACGGGGAGGCTCGTCACCCCAGCGTAGGCCAACAGCTCGACCACAGTGTCCCATACCACCATGTCCGGCTCATGAGTCTTAGCGGATCAAGGTACAACAGTTAATGGGATTTCATCAATAAGTTTGGTACCCTAGATTCAAACAATAGCGTCCATACATGGTGAACATACATCGGACAATTGGGTTACTTGACGAACTCGACTAGCACAAGCGCAGATTGGGTTGAACGACATAGAGTGCGCAAACACTCCGTGTGGCCAAACTACTGCCGACAACTCTAATACGACTCGGGTTCGTCAAATCACGTCCTTCGTGGCGAAAGCAACCTCAGCCACGAACTCAAGGCCGATTACCGATTTCCTAGACTATTTCATAGTCCCAAACACATTCCCTTATAACAAATATGCAAGTAATGGAACAACAATTCAAATCATATAGTATGTGAGCATTTGAAGAATATCAACTTAACATGGATTTACACATAAGTAATACTTGAAGGTAAACAACAAAGAATGTGACTTTCACGTAGGAAATCATACACACCAATAGGAGAGTTGAGAATTGCTTCTCAAAGCCCGCAAATAGGATAATATATTGCACTTTAAACCATTCAAACATTTCTACAAACACTTAGACTACATAGTTCAACATACATGACGTATGTTGGAATACACGCATTTGGACAATTCCTTTTGCCAAGGAGTTGACACACATACAATTAGCACAAGTACACGACAAATAATTATGGCAAACACATGTTCATATTTTATACGTATACGATACTTCCTACATATACATAGAATACACAAATCTCAATATAACACATACATATCAGGAATGCAAAATAAACATAGCATTTGGCATGTGAAATTGCATCCATAACAATAATAAACCATTATCTGACATTGAAATCCTTGAAAACCATAACCTATACGAATATAGTCTGCACCTTAAACCAGAAAAAGCACACCGAACTGATTCAGACGATATGTCTTCGTCAACGGCGACTAGATAACCTAAGGCAAGAATAGAAATGAGCTACATCAACACAGAGACTATTCTAAGCTCTAAACAGATTAGGGTTTGATTAACTTACCCAAGGATGAACTTAGAATCAATGGAATAACGATTCAAAAGTGATGGTTTAAGGATGTAGAGTAACAGGAAAGAATCTTAAGATGATTCACCAACTTCTCTCTCACTTTCTCTCTCTTTTCCTCTCTCTTTCTTAGCTAGGGTTAGGAAATTCGTATGGAAAAGAGAGTGAGGGTTTTAAGGTCTTTATATAGGCCTAAAATAGATGAAAATAGCCCCAGGGCCAAGGTATACTTAGGTTATAACCAAATCGGCCTCTCTCGATCTAATGGAGCACTTCCGGTGCTCTTTTCTCCACGTACGGTCGGACTTAAGCTCACTGACCATGGATCTAGGTCAGGCTGAGTTTTTCGTACCGATCGAATTTACGGATCAGCCGTGGCGGACCACTCTCAATTCAACGGTCACCAAAACTCGATCAGGTCCACAAGCATTATGACATGCCTGGGCCATCTTCCCTGATCCAAGGGTGAAATTGGGTCAGAATCCAACGGTCAGATTGCTTAAAATCGTCGCGCAAGCAACACGACTCAGATTTCATAAAATCATATTTAATTTCTCACCGTTCTCACACTCTTCACTTCGGACTCAATCAAATTAACCCAGGACATCATCTGGACTTGATTTTTGAGGTGATGGTCAAGTCCAACATGGTGACCATAACTGTCTAAGATCATCGCTATCGGACTTTCGACGCGCGGTCTAGGTCCGATCCAAAGCTTCTAAAAATTCCCGAGAGCAACTGGATTTAGCATTGAATCCCATATTTCAGAGTAACATAGCGCTAACGATTCTACAAGTTTGGAGTCATGCAGATTAAATTTAAAGTGATTGATGCTAATTTCACAAGCAATCGAGTTTAACGCTAATTAACCCACAAATAACTTCTAAGGAAAATAGAGGCAATACTCGGGTCTTAGCACGAAATTTTTCGGGTCATTACACATCTATAGAAAAATAAGGACGACGAAACATAAGTTTAAAATATTACAGGCTCAAATGAAAGGAAGGTCCTCGAGACACTACTTGTCCTATGCTTGCAATAGATATGCGATGTTATCCTAAGTTATTCCAAAAGTACTTGTTATGCTCTGATACCAACTCCTGTCACACCCCAGACTCGGTCACCGGACTCATAAGGAACTCGATAGCCAGTTTTGATCACAACAGCCTCCATAGTACCCCATTATCGGCTCCTGAGGCAGGTTCCGATCCTAGGATCCTACAAGGAGGATTTTCATAAACACATAACTATTTCCAATACGATCATACCCAAGATTATAGAGAGTACATCTCAGAAATAATAGAGGCACACATCACAAAATCTACTATAAATTTGAGCTTTAATACACTGCTGAAGGGAAATACATTTGATGACAAAGGGAAGAATGAAGAAGATCTGTAACACTGGGTTCTCGGCTCAACTCCTATCCAAGCTCCACTGCTAAGACGCCGACCTAGGATCTCCTGCACACATCAATCGTACATAAGCTTATAGAAAGCTTAGAGGGTGGTGAAAGTGTGTGACAATGGTGCGCAGAAGAATAATAGAAGATAAAGAAGAGAAATATGATCAATGCTAATGCCACAAGCCTAACCAAAGCTGTCTTGAATACAAGAAGCCATACCAAGGCTATACAATACAATGAGTATTGGGTGTCATACCAAGGCTATGCAATATAAGGCTTATACAGCCGATGCAAATGCAATGCGAAGTGATGCCAGTCCTCATATCCAATCCATATATCAGTACATTTTCCTCATAAGGAATCTACCGGGGTCTAGTACACTGTAAGATGACTGCCACTCTACAGACCCGCATAGTCAAACGAGCATAGAAGACCTCACTACCCACCTATGGACAACCAATCACCAACAAGGATCGACGGTAGCGGACCCATTCATAAGCTGGTCAGACTCAGCCTAACCATGCCCTCCCTCACAGGCGGGTAAGGCCACACCCCATCCCAACCGACTACATGACAGTGGGAGTCACGGCCTAAAGGTGTAAGGCCCTCGTGCGCTCATGGTTCCACCTGGTCACGGCATTAGGGCAGATCCTTGGTACCATGGACGTTTTGAGAATTTCACCTATGAGCATCTTATGCACCCCATATGCTCAAGTAAAATTTTCAGTGTCCACATACGGCCATCCACGAAAACCCCTGTGAAGGTAGGGCCCTGATGAAGTGAGGGCAACAATATCCATGAGATGCAATGCCAGATGCATGAGTCACCCATAACAATCATGCACTAGCTCCAAGCACACAATGAGCACGAGAAGGGAAACTCCATCCCTCTATCGTATCAACCTAATGACCATACACAATACAATCCAATCACACAAATGATGCATATGGGTCATAAGGGTGAAAAGGGTGTGCCACACGATGATAATGACATGGAATACAATCCCTCCTAAGGAGGGACTAGGTCTAAATATATAGACAGGTACTCTAAGGAGAGATCCCCTAGTGGGGGCCTGATACTTTGGGGTAGCCTAAGAGCTAAGGAAGACTAGGCATAAGTCTTAAGAAGATTAAGTAGTCCAAGCAAGGGTCCAAGGTGGGCCTTCAACCACCTATAACAACCCTATGAGCCTACGTTAGGGCCACCAAGGAGGACATCCAACCTCAACTGGCTCCCAAAAAGGTAGCCCACTACTGCGTGAGCATGAAATAAGGCCCAAGGCCTAAGGAAATCCATGGCCTAGTGGGCTATACTCAAAGCCCAACACATGGGCAATATGGTGGGCCCTTAAGCAAGGTTTGGGCCCAACCATGAAGGTCACAAATCCAGATATTGTTGTGGGCCTAGTGGGTAGCCTAGTAATCTAACCATGTGGGCAATTTCTATGCTTTATCCAAGTGAGTTAGGCCTCACAACTTGGCCCAAGTACAAGGTTATTTTGGTGGGCAGTCAAGGGCCCAACTACTTGCACATTACGGCCCACAAACCTATCACAATCAGTGGTGAGATACCGGCCCAAAGGTCAATGGACCTAACTAAAAGATTTCAAGATAAATGGGCCTACTAAGGCCAATCAAAACTATGAACATAGATCCAATATAAAATCTAATGGAGGTGGGCCTCCAAGCATACATAAATGAAGCCCAAAGACACCTCAGAAAATGGCAATCTTATGTGCATAATCCACCCTTAACCGGGTGGGCCATGCTGCCTCATAATAGGCTATTAGGGGAAGCCATTTTGGGCCCATTGTTGAATTTCTAGCCCACCTATATTTTGGGCCTGCTAGGGCCTAGCAATAATTAATATAAATTAGGTATATGTTCCTTGGTGGCCCACACATATCTATGTGTGTCCCACCAGATGGGAGGACTGGATTACACAATAAAATAGGTAGACCATGCTGCTGGACTGGAAGTCTAGCAATAGTCTAATGGGCCTGGGCATCCCAAGTTGAAGGGTCCTATGGGCCTGGGCAATTGGCCCAAAAACACATTAAATTAGGTCCCAAAATGGAAAATTCTCAGGGAGGTGGGCCACATCCTACATGGACCACAGATGGATGGACGTCGAGGTAACAAATACATCAATATGGGCCCATAAAGGGGGTGGACGACCTATCCATGACTGGACGTCCCAGCCTAGCGGGTGAAAGTGCCCTAGTTTGTCAATTAGCGTGCCTTATAGGAAGATCAATTCAAGCGTCTGCCTCAACCAGGATGTGTACAAGCTCGACTCAGGTAAATCTAAGCCTCACATCCCATGTCCCAAAACACCAGGTATATAAACCCTTAAAACAAACTAGAACATCATAGGGTTTAAAGTTGAGATTTTTTTTTTTCAAAATTAGAAAATTCTCTAAGTTTTTTTGCTTTCTCGATTTTATCAATACACTTCTCGATTGAATTGACTTGTGTTGTCGATGTCCTCGATGCTTAAACGATATCATCAAAATGAGGACAAAATATGTCCAGTAACCACATACTCATTTGGACTAATTTATCGATGTATTGATATACATATCGATATCATCGATATTTGAATCTCGAGTCCATCGAAGGTGACTTGAAAATATCGACAGACAGATCTCCGGCGGCCCTGTTTTTACTTAAAAAAATCACATGTGCATCGATATATCGAAGTCGTTCTCGATACCATCGAAGTTCAAATCTCTATGATATTGGAAGGCTCTCAATGTTATCGGTCATGGGCGCCTAAGTTATTTGGCAATTATTTCAGGATTGTTTATCTGCGATCGAGGGGCACTTGACAGAATTGATATTCAAATATCGATTATATCGTACGATTTTGATGGCATCGAATAGGGACAGAAATTATCCAGCAAGCTTAAATGAAAATCCTTTGGATTTATCGATGCCTTGACACTCTATCAATATCATCGATATTCAAATTCTGATGATCTCGAAGGTCTCTCAATCATTCTTGTAAACCTGAAATATTTCATGACAAGCCTCTCTCATTTTCAAGTGTCGATGAATTGAACCTCTTATCAATAATATCGAAGTTCAAAATTTGATGACATCAATAAGTGTTTCGATTCCCTCGACCAGCTGGTAAAAGGTTTCAAAAGCGTAAGACATTTGAGTTTGTGTCATCGAGCGGCCAGTCGATGCAATCGAAAGTATACGCTCGATGATATCGACCCCGCTCGATGATATCGAACTCTATCATAAATGTGACCGTTTTATATCCGTTGGAACCTTTTGCCTTTATAAAGAGAGCTTGTCTATTGTTGCTGATAGAGAAAGAAGAGAGTGCTTTTGAGTGTTTTACCTTAGATCATATACCCAAAGCCCTTTCTCTCAAGAGAGTTCATCCTCCAATCCACCCTCATCATTGATATTCAATAGAGTGGATTGGGGAATGAACTTTCGCATTCAAGGATCCTCCAGCTACTACCTTAATGGCAAATCATTAAGCTAGGATGCCTTGAATGCATAGATGATTAGAATCACTCTATCTTCATAATATGAAAACATTTAGAGAGTAGGATTCCATCATAACCTTGACCCAACCCATCGCCATATATTGGTACATCATTTGAGTTGTGGATCAAGGAAGTAGAAGACTCTTCATCAACAAAGGAGGAGATCTTCATCAACGAGCAGAATGGGACTCATCCACTTATCTATAAGTAAGTAGAGTTCAGAAGACCCTTTGATCATTCCTCTGTAGGATTGGGTCTAAGGTGTTTCTCACCCTTGCAAGCCCTCGTAGGAGGCCTCTGGCGGGAGTGTACGTGGTGGGTGGATTGTGTGGACCCTTGCTCTATGGAGAGCATAAACATGCGGTTGAAGGTAAACCTGTCTAAAACCTTAGGTTAGAGGTAAACCGTGTGAAACCTCAGTTAGGGTCTTATGGAAGATCCTTGGCCAGTGTGCCTAAAAGTGGGTGCGTTGTGTTGACCCTTACTTGTGAGAGCATAAACAGTCAGCCTCAGTGTAGGTTGTAAAGGTTGAAGGTGAACCTGATTTAAAACCTTAGGTTTGACGTGAACCGCTGTGAAACCTCCTTAGTGAAATTCGATACACTCTGGGGTTGAGTGCGGTTATCGGGAGTGGAGTAGACAAGTAGTCGAACTACTATAAAAATGACTGTGTTTGAGATTGCTATTCCTTGGTTTGTGTGATTTTCTTTAATATTTTCATATTTGAATATCTGAGATCACACCTCACACACATACACAGTCATATCCATCATAAACTAGTTTGCCTATTGTTCACTTATTAAATAGTTTGTGATTGGATCCTCTACTGGGCTTGGAAGCTAGTAAAGTTACTTTTGAGTAATCCTAATATGAGCTTGCTGTTAGGATTAGTGCAATAGGATTTTAAATAAACCATAAAAACTTTAAAAGTCCTATTCACCCCCCCTCTAGGACATATTGGCATATTCCTACTTCAACTAAAGCGACCTTTACCACAATTTCAATTGGTATTAGAGCGGAACTCTCTTTAAGGGCTTCACCGCCTAGAGAGTGATCTTGACTGAAGTTGGGAATATGGCCAAAGGAGAGGGGTCATCGGTCACTAGACCTCCATTGTTTGATGGATCAAATTGTGCATACTGGAGGGATAGGATGCACTACTTTCTGAGATCTTTGGATCATGATGTTTGGGATATAGTTGAAAGTGGATATGTGCTACCATCTGAACAAGTTGTACTTGACAGTGGCACAACCATCACAAAACCCAAACCGAAAGAAAAGTGGACGACGTTCAATAAAGAAAAACAGACTGCTGAAGCTAAAGCTATGAATGCCATCTGCTGTGCCGTGTCCCAAGATATATTCAATCAAATAAGTACGTGTGGGACATCCAAAGAAGCATGAGATCTATTGGAAACAACCCATGAAGGCACAAGCACTGTGAAGAGATCTAAACTTCAACTCCTAACTTCACAGTTCAAAAGTCTCAGAATGGAAGAGCATGAGACCTTTATGGAGTTTTTCATTAAACTGAATATCATTTGCATCCTTATGGGTGGTTTGGGCGAAAAAGTTCTGGATCCTAAAATCTATAGGAAAATAATGAGATCACTGCTAGAACGGTTTAATTCCAAAGTAACAACCATTGAAGAGTGTAGGAATATTGATGAAATGAAAGTAGAAGAACTGGTAGGTTCCCTACAAACTTTTGAACTACACTTCAAACAATCCCAAAAATCTAAAAATACTGTCCTAAAAACTTCAAATAAAACAACAAATGAGGACAATGGAACTGAAAAAGGAGATGAAGATGAGGAAGTGGTTCTGCTGGCATAAAGATTCAGGAAATTCTTTCAAAAGAATCATGGCCGTCCATCCAGAGGAAAATGGGTAGACAACAAACTTTCTACAGGCAAATTTGGTAAAAAGACTAAAGAACTACAATGTTATGTCTGTCAGAAGTATGGACATATGTCTACCAAATGCCTAAACAGAAAAACTAAGGGCAAAGCAATGCTTGCCACATAGGATGATACAGAAGAGTCAAACTCAGAATCTAGTGACTCAGAGAGTGATGGAGACTAGAAATCCTTGAAAATTCTTATGGTCTCCACTACTCCAATCATCCCCGATGAATTTGAGAATAAGATAGAACAACAAGCCACTGAATCATGCCTGTCAGATAATGAGGAAACTAAAAAGGAAGAAGAAGAACAACAAAACAAGCTACAAGATGCTTACAATGAACTTTATATCCATAACATTAAGGTGGTTAAAAGACTTGGAATATCTGAGAACAAAAAGGAATTACTGTAAAAAGAATTGGATAAAACTCTAGAAATTAATACACATCTAATAAATTATTTACAACAATATCACTCAGAGAATGATAGACTTGGGAGAATTAACTCCTTCCTTAAATTTGAGTCCGAAAAACTAAACAAACAGGTTGAGCAATTAAAAGACAAAAATATACTCCTTCAAAATGAAAATCATACACTCCTGTTTAATCTAAAAGAGTCCAGAAAAATTGGCAAACTAAACTATAAGTTTTCCTAGAGTGGTGAGAAGCTAGAAAAACTTTTAGGTATGGGAAAATTTAGAAATAACAAAAATGGCTTAGGGTATGAGAAAGTTAGAACAAAAACTGGGTATGGAACACAAATACTTGAAAAATCTGATGCCTCCAGTAGCAACACAGAAACTAATCAAGTAGTTGAATCAAATATAAGTAAGAATCCTGTCACAAAGTGGGTTATTAAAGAAAAGAAAATTTGTCTTGCCACTCACTCAAATCACTTAACAGGCAATAACACTAAGTGGTACCTAGACAGTGGTTGCTCAAGACATGTCACATGTGACAGGTCCCTTCTTACAAACTATAAGAATCTTTATAATGGGATAGTCACCTATGGAGATGGAACCACTGCTAAAGTAATTGGACAAGGAATCATAAAAGGGATTAATTTGCTCAAAAATGAGAATGCTTTCTGCATAAAAGGTTTGGCACATAATCTCCTAAGCATATCTCAAATCTGTGATAATGGGCATGTGGTCAAATTCAACAAACAAGAATGCGAAATCCTAAACCAATTAGGAAAATTTATAATGAAGGTTCATCGCACAAACAACCACTGCTACATTATCAGAGGTAAAGAAAGGACTGATGCCTAAAAGTACTGAGCGTAGAAAAACAAGTCCAGGTCATGCATCTAGATCTGGACATTTACTGAAATGATGCAATTTTTATTGAACTCTAAATGATATATCTGAGGTTCCTCACCTCAATCTTTTGTATATAAACATTCAAATATTTATAATTTTGATATGTGCATTAAATGTACAAAATTTTGCTATGTATACTGTTGATACATAGATATACTTATAGTATGCATGGAAAATTGTCTAAATGCTGAAAACTGAAAACATTCACTTTTAAGACACCCACCAATAATTCGAGTAAACAGTTCCATTGCATCGATCTAGAATCGATACCATCGACGATCTCTCGAGAAGCGGAATCATCGGGATGGTTGAACCTTCTTCTGATCCTCATTGAAAATATCAACAAGGAACTCCGATGTCATCAAAATAATGCTCGATGATATCGACGGTTACTGGAAAATTAAAGACAACAGAACGGAAAAAGAGACTCACTGGTTGATCTTGGAATAGGATCATAATTCTCAGAACAAGCTTCCCTTCAAGCAAAAATGTCTAAAAATCTGGTTCTTCCACTACAACCCTTAATGAAGAACAAGAAAGGAAAGAATAAAGCAACTGGCTCATCTCCACTTTTCAACTTAAACCTTGTGGCAGGAAATTCAGTTCAGAGGAAGAGCATTACACCTTTTGGAATCATCAACCTCTTAGAATTGATTGGATGGGGGAATATTATGAATTTTGATGGAGGATTTCAGCATAATCTAGTGCATCAGTTTTTTAGTCTAATCTACAATGTTGAAAATAATCCTCCAAATGTTTCAGTAGTTGTCACAAATCAGACCGAGCACATCACTCCTAGACTGATAAGCCGATTGATTGGGGTAGAGGACACTAGAATATCTGTATCAGAACGAAATATGAATGGTCTTGGTGTATGGGGTGAAGTTACTCGAGCACTATGTGATGGTGCCACTATATAAAGAAATGCAAAGAATATCCTTCATGTTAAATATCTCAATCCTGCATACAAAATTCTTCACAGCATTTTCAGCACAAATGTCTATCCCTGTGAAGTCTCTGACAACATGCTTTCTCCATACATGATAAATGTCTTGTATGATGTTCATCTCGGTATTCACATCTGCCTACCCACCCTTATTCTACAATAATTAATTTGGGTGGCCTTAGATGAATCCATCACTGTACTTCCATTCCCATGTCTTATATCCAAGCTATCGTGACAATTTGGGTTGTCTCCTACTAATGATCTGCCGCACCCGTATGCCTGGTTTAATCATGAAGACATCTACAATATCATTGCCAAAGTGCCTTGTAAGGGAAAAATCGATTCAAACTCAGACAAAGGCTATCTTGTGCACAGCCTCGTCTCTATTGAGAACATTCAGGCTATTCCCGAACAAGATACTATCCAGGATCTTCTTGAGAGACAATCCTACATCATGAAGCGACTGGATGACTGTGAAGCCTGTCTATTAGAGATCAAAACCATGCTGGTAACTCAGCAACATGCTACTCAACAAATTCTCAATGCCTTACCAGCATAGTAAAGGTTTTTGATGGTCTAACGTATAATCAATGCATCACACACCTAGAGTCTCCCTAAAATGTGAAGGGCATAAAATGTCTTTTTGAATGCTCTTTGCTCATATATATGTGTGTTATGCATTACTAATCCACCAAGTGTGACTAGTTTTTGTTGATATCCTCGAAATAAAGAATATACTTCGGTGTTGGGAGCCTATGAAGTTTACTGCTGTCAGGGGCAGTATATCTATATGCTTTTGGATATTTATGTTTTTTGCTAGCTGAATATAATTCTAGTTTTACTGCCAAGACTATGAGTTTAGATCCCCCAGTTTATCTAGTCTTTGATGGAATGCATGTGATTTAATGATTATTTTATCTGCTTCTATCTCTATTCTATGTGATCTGCTATGCATATGTAGTTACTGCAAATGATGTCTGATTAATCAACTGTTTAACCATTATACATCTATCTGATATATGCATATTCCATGAATATTGGTTCTCCCACATCTCTTTATGCTTCAGTCAATATCAACTGTTACACCTTTGCCAATGACTGACAAAAAGGGGGAGAATAGTTAAACACCTCGAACGGAAAATTGTATATTTTCTTGAATGGTGTTGCAGGTGTTAGGGGGAGCAGCTGCACCAAGATAGGGGGAGAAGATACTGGGTTGTGTACATTGTTTCACTAGAAATTGTAAAATTGTGTAAAATACATGTACACACAATTTAAGATGTGGTTGTCTAGATACTGGTCTAGGGTGTTTTGGTATTTTGTCATGTAATTGACAAAGGGGGATATTGAAAGTGCCCTGGTTTGTCAATTAGTGTGAGTGTTGAGTCGGACAGACTGCAAAGCCTCATAGGAAGATCAATTCAAGCGTCTACCTCAACCGAGATGTGTGCAAGCTCGCCTCAGGTAAATCTAAGCCTCACATCCCATGTCCCAAAACACCAGGTATATAAACCCTTAAAACAAACAAGAACATCATAGGGTTTAAAGTTGAGAAAACTTTTTTTCAAAATCAAAAAATTCTCTAAGTTTTTTTGCTTTGTCGATTTTATTGATACACTTCTCGATCGAATCGACTCGTGCTGTCGATGTCCTCAATGCTTAAATGATATCATCGAAATGAGGACAAAATATGTCCAGCAACCACATACTCATCTGGACTGATTTATCGATGTATCAATATATATATCGATATCATCGATATTTGAATCTTGAGTCCATTGAAGGTGACTCGATAATATTTACAGACAGATCTCCGGTGCCCCTGTTTTTACTTAAGAAAATCACATGTGCATCGATATATCGAAGTTGTTCTTGATACCATCGAAGTTCAAATCTCGATGATATCCAAAGGCTCTCGATGTTATCGGTCATGGGCGCCTAAGTTCTCTAGTAATTATTTCAGGATTGTTTATCTGCGATCGAGGAACACTCGATAGAATCGATATTCAAATATCGATGATATTGGTACGGTTTCAATGGCATCGAACAGGGACAGAAGCTGTCCAGCAAGCTTAAATGAAAATCCTTTAGATTTATCGATGCCTCGACACTCTTTAGATATCATCAACATTCAAATTCTGATGATCTCGAAGGTCCCTCGATCATTCTTGTAAATCTGAAATATTTCATGACAAGTCTCTCTCATTTTCAAGTGTCGATGAATCGAACCTCTTATCAATGATATCGAAGTTCGAAATCTGATGACATTGATAAGTGTTTCGATTCCCTCGACCAGCTGGTAGAAGGTTTCAAAAGCGTATGACATTTGAGTTTGTGTCATCGAGTGGCCAGTCGATGCAATCGAGAGTATACGCTCGATGATATCGACCCCACTCGATGATATTGAATTCTGTTATAAATGTGACCGTTTTATATCCGTTGGAACCTTTTGCCTATATAAAGAGAGCTTTTCTATTGTTGCTGGTAGAGAAAGAAGAGAGTGCTTTTGAGTGTTTTACCTTAGATCATATACCCAAAGCCCTTTCTTTCAAGGGAGTTCATCCTACAATCCACCCTCATCATTGATATTCAATAGAGTGGATTGGGGAATGAACTTTCACATTCAAAGATCCTCCAGCTACTAACTTAATGGCAAATCATTAAGTTGGGATACCTTAAATGTATAGATGATTGGAATCGCTCTATCTTCCTAATAGGAAAACATTTAGAGAGTAGGATTCCATCATAACCTTGACCCAACCCATCGCCATATATTGGTACATCATTTGAGTTGCGGATCAAGGAAGCAGAAGACTCTTCATCAACAAAGGAGGAGATCTTCATCAACGAGCTGAATGGGACTCATCCACTTATCTGTAAGTAACTAGAGTCCAGAGGACCCTTTGATCATTCCTCTATAGGATTAGGTTTAAGGTGTTTCTCATCCTTGTAAGCCCTCGTAGGAGGCCTCCGGCGGGAGTGTACATGGTGGGTGCATTATGTGGACCCTTGCTCTGTGGAGAGCATAAACATCCGGTTGAAGGTGAACCTGTTTAAAACCTTAGGTTAGAGGTGAACCATGTGAAACCTCAGTTAGGGTCTTATGAAAGATCCTTGGTCAGTGTGCCTAAAAGTGGGTGCGTTATATTGACCATTGCTTGTGAGAGCATAAACAGTCAGCCTCAGTGTAGGTTGTAAAGGTTAAAGGTGAACCTGATTTAAAACCTTAGGTTTGAGGTGAACCGCTGTAAAACCTCCTTAGTGAAATCCGGTACACTCAAGGGTTGAGTGCAATTACCGAGAGTGGAATAGACAAGTAGTCGAATCACTATAAAAATGATTGTGTTTGAGATTACTATTCTTTTGTTTGTGCGATTTGTTTTAATAGTTTCATATTTGAATATCTGAGATCACACCTCACACATATACACAGTCATATCCATCATAAACTAGTTTGCCTATTGTTCACTTATTAAATAGTTTGTGATTGGATCCTCTATCGGGCTTGGAATCTAGTAAAGTTACTTTTGAGTAATCCTAATATGAGCTTGTTATTAGGATTAGTGCAATAGGATTTTAAATAAACCATAAAAACTTTAAAAGTCCTATTCACCCCCCCTCTAAGACATATTGGCATATTCCTATTTCAACTAAAGTGACCTTTACCATAATTTCAAAATGCACAGGCGTCCATTGGCCCCGAAACTTGGCAGGTGCACCCTACCATAGGTGGATCACCTCTTTGTAAAATTTTAGACTTTTTGGAATAATAAAAGTATTTTATTTAATTTAAGGAAAATAGACTGTCTAGAAAATCTATTTAACCTAGGCGTCCCAGCCTGGTGGGCCGGTCTAGCCCTTGCCGCTGTGTACACAGGGATCCGTTGGCCCTAAAAAATTTTATGTAGGTACTAAAATGGGTGAGACACCACTTTGTAAAATTTAAGAATTTTTAAAATATCAGAAGTATTTTAATTAATTTAAAGAAAACAAACTATCCCCAAAATCTGTTTAGTGTAGATTTCAGACAAGCCCTGATCTGAGCTTCCAATGGGGTGGATTAGAGGCCTTTAAAAATTGGAGAAAAATATTTTTTGTGTCCCCTCATATGTGTAATACAAATTGGGGTCCACAAATGTGGCCCACTAGTGGAAAAATTATTTTATATTTAAGGAATTCCACACTGATATGTTGCTGGAACAGTGCAGAAATTATAGATTAACTACCTCACTTGGGCCACACCTTTGGGACCTCAATCAGGGTCAGATGGGACTAAATAGGCTTATATGTGGGACATAGGTCTTCAAGAATCATGTATTGGATGGCATTAAAGTCCCCACCAAAAGATTAAAAATCAATCCCCAAAATGGTCCAGAATCTGTCCAGGCATACTGGACAGCAACATATACTTCAAAAAAGTAAATTGTAAACATACATTAAATGGAGATTTTACCCCTGAAAATCATGGTGTGGTCCACCAAAGTGGGCCTCACAAATATCCAAAATATCTCATCACCAAAAACAAGCTTGCATGCACCCCTTTTTGTGCATTTAGGGACCACACGTTCAATGGGAGGGACTTGTGAAAACATCCCCTCTCTATGGATGGTTGGGATCTTGTTGGTCTACAAGGTGGGCCACACACTCATGATCAGCACTCTCAGTAAGAAAAGGAGAAGCATCCGGCCATCAGGGGAGGGCTCCACCACTATTGAGCCGTCCCCACGCACTCATAACCACAAACAACAATATAAACACATGTACAACATAGATCTTGTGATGCATGGCCTAGATCTTTGAGATGAATGGTTAGGATGTCATTCCTACCACATGTAAGGGTTTAGATGACCCATCATACCTAGAGAAATAGGGGAAATCTCCATGCAAGGGGTCCATCAAGGGAAGAATCCCATGTATGGACATGCATGCACAAGATGGGCTTTGGCCACATCTAGAAGGTTGTGTAGGATCTCCACCATTGATTGGTGGGTCCTACACATCCCAAATGAGAGAAAAGAAGGGATCTACACCATGAAGAAGGAATGTACATGAAATGGGGAGCACCCACCTTGGATTCTTCACAAAATCTATATCTTCTAGCTCCTCTAGCTCCAAGGAAGAGAAATCAATGGATGAGATGAAGTGATAAGGGCTAGATGGGAGGGGATTAGAGGGAGAAGGGGTTGGAATAATGGAGGGAGGTGGGACAGTTTGGAGTTGCTAGGGAAGAAGAGAAGAGAGAGAGAGAAATGAGAGGGAAAGATGGGAAAATGCTTTTAAGGGAAGTAATCATTATCTCTCTTACCTAAGGTAGAGAAAGTGATGATTGTAGTAGGAAGATACAGACAAGGTTGTAGGGTAGTAGCCTTTTAGAAATTTCAGCCTAGGGTGACAACATGTGCATGGGAAAATGTGTAAACTATGGTGGGGTCCGCTAATCATGCAATCAATGGCCCATATCGATCGATGCTCATAACTTGAGGTGTACATATCGAATTAACGCACGGGATGCGGTGTTGAAACCGCGGTGCCGATACGGACAAGATGGAATGGGTCTCGAGCTAATCTGAGTTGGGTTAATGTGACTGAACTCGAGGAAGACCGCAAATGCTAACCAAAAGTCTCGGGTCGCCAAAATTTGACCGGTTACACCGCGTGACCAAGATGAACGAAATGCATACTCACATGCACACATGCACACATATGAACTTGGGTCAGGTCTTACATGATCCTTGAGTCGTTCTACTTGAGGTTGTACTCGGGTCTCTGTACGGATTTTTTCGGGACGTTACATCATCACTCTTACTTTCATATTTGATTTCTTTATGTTTATGTGAATGCCTATAAGATGTTTTGAGGATGGCTATTTTTTTCTTTAATGGGGGTCTTAAAGTGTAGTTCGAATGTTTGTAGGGAATCTAAAAGTTCTTCTACTTTTATTTTATCTATATTCCTACACTCTTTCATAGAGGTTACTTTGGGAGTGAACCTATCCGGTAGGGATTTAAGGATTCTCCTACATATGCGCCCTTCTGGAATCCTGTCCTAAACCCCACATAAAATTGCAAATCTCATTCAATTGAAAGTAGAATTCTATGAAAGTTTCAGTCTCTTCCATTTTTATATTTTCAAATTTAGTCATTAAGAGCTAAAGCTTTGACCTCTTTACTGTGCTAGTTCCCTTGTGGGAGACTTCCAACAAGTCCCACGCTTCCTTCCCCATTTCGCACATGCATATGCGTTTTAATTCATCGAGGGAAAGAGCATAATAAATGGCATTGGGAACTTTGACATCATAGGTATATCGAGCTCTCTTTTCGGCACTCGAATTAGATATATCTTTGGAAGTGTTGATGGTTCTACCATCAATCATGACTTGTTCCATGGGCATCATCCATCCCTATTCAATAATAGTCCAAACCATAAGGTTAATGGATCTTTAAAAGGTCTTATTCTAGCCTTCCAATAGGTGTCGTTAGACCCATCAAAATATGGTGGTCATGTGATGGTACATCCTGTAAGTGCTATATTGGAAATTCAGCACCTGAATTTGTCAAATTTTGTTGTGTCAAACCATTTAGAATCTATATCATGTTTTGATAAGTTGAAAAGATCATCTTCATGCATTTTGAGTTGTCCACATCATCGTCGAACTTTTCTACATATTCAAGTTGAAGAACATTAACAAAGTTCAAGACCATAAGCTTAAGTACAAGAACAGAAGTTCGAAACTCAAGCTAAAGTTCAAGATCACTACCTTAAGTCTAGCTCAAGTTCAAGACTTCAAGGACTAGCTTCATGTACTTCAAGTAATCGAAAGCGATTGATGTTTTGATGTTTCAAATTCATAATCAAGGTATGAATGACTCTAGATTAAACATAGGTTAGGTCATATTTATTGCATATTGAATTTGGGTCAATGTATAACTTTATTAGTCTTTCTTCGACCAGTCCTAGCCTTTGTTTGACTAGTCTAAGCACTGGCTCGACCAGTCTAAAGTGTTTCTTAACTAGTCCAAGATTTGTTGAGAATTTTTGAGAATTTTTAGTTGCGGCTCGGCCAGTCGTGGACACTGCTCGACCAGTCAAGTGAACAGTCTTGACCAGTCGTGCAGTGCTCGACTCAAAGTCCAGCAAGCTTTTCTGGTCTCACTCGACCAGTCGAGTGCATTGCTCAACCAGTCGAGCAGTCCACTCGACCAGTCGAGTAATGGGTTTATCTTATTACATCAGAAATTTTAAAAATTGCTTGGTGCTTCGACCAGTCGAGGGAACAGAATTTTTACCTATAAATAGAGGATGAATCTCAGATTTTTTCATTCATTCCAAGCCTAATCAAGCCATCACTCTGAGAGATAAGTCCCTGCAATTATGGAGTTATTACTTATTCATTTTATATTCTTTTTATAGTTTTTTGTGTTTGATTTTGTGATCTCTTTATTCAACTCTATTGTATTAAAAGGGAAATTGTGATTTACCCTTTTGAGATCAAAATCAAATCAAATTAGCCCCAAGTTAAGTTAATTTAAAATTCATTTAGACTTAGAACCCTTTCATTTATGTGATTGGACATTGAACATCTACGTCTACATTGAATTGGTTCTACCTGGCCACATTAAAAGAAGAATCTTCAGATAAGTACAATTTCATTTTCTGTAATTTTGGTTTGTGAGATTCAGCCAGGAAAAACTCATTGTAGGGTTTTTGTGATTGTGTAAGCCCGTTTGAAAAACACAATTGTGAAGGTTTTAAGGTGAACCTTGGAAAACCTTATTTCTTAGTGAAAGCCAATATCCCGTGGGTGTGGATATTAGGAGTGGAGTAGTTGCGTGGCTGTTTGCGAACAGTTGGTGTACACACATGAACCACTATAATTCCTGATGTTTGGTTAATGTTGATGGTGATGTATGTGTGGTGAATGTTGTAATTTTCTTTTTTGCACTTGTGGTGAATGTTATAATAACTTAGTTTATTTCCTTTACCTCTTTATTGGTTTGAGTTTTTGATACTTACCAACGTTCTAGTAAGGTTGTCCTGCCATAAGTCATTAGTTTTTGGTGTTAGGTTGTCCTTAGAACTCAGTTTGTATCAAGCTCTCAAGACTAGTGCATTTGAGGTTGTTATTTATTTGTGTTATCTATCTTTGTATATCTTTGGATTCCACATTTATTTTTAATTGGCATAGTCCTATTCAAACCCCCACCCCCTCCCCCCTCTAGGACTTAGAGCTCGGCCTTTTCACATCCCTCTTGATTATACATCATTCTTAAGCTCCTTGGATCAACTCAAGGTGGTTAAGCCCTTCAAGAGCCACCATCTCTAATTGTAACGTCTCGAAAAAATCCATACAAAGACCCGAGTACCACCTCAGGCAGAAATCACTAAGGACCAAATTCTTTAGGAATTAGACAAAAATTAATTAAGTACTAAACTAAATTAATAAACAGATTACCTTGAACTACTTTCTATACGAACTGCAAGACCCAAAACTAGTAGAATCGCTAACGCTACATTACCCTAGAACATAGGGTCAATTTTAAAACCCAGTTACTCTTGGGAGCATCACGAAACTCCGTATCGGACCTGGACCGCGCGTCGAAAGTATGATTACTATGAAACTATACGCTTATGACCACCTTACTGGGCTTGACAATCATCTCAAAAATCAAGTCCAAATAGTATCTAGAAACGCACAACTTGAGCCCGGAGCGAAGTGTGTGAGAAACGTGAATATCTTTAGAAACTGAACTCAAACTTAAGTGAATTGGGCTGTTCACTTGCATGCCAAATTTAAGGTTTTAGACTGTTAGATTCTGACCCAACTATACCCTCGGATTAGGAAAAATTTTCAACATATGTCAGTGTACTTGTGACCTTGATCGAGTGATGATGACCGTTGAACTAAAACTGGTCCTCCACAGTCGATCCGTAAATCCAATCAGACCAAAAACTTAACCTAACTTAGATTTAATATCAAGGAACTTTTCCTAGACCGTATGTAAAAAATGAGCCTCCAAATGAGCTCCGTTGGACCGAAACAGCCGCTCTTTGGCTATAACATAAGTATACCATGGCCCTGGGGCCATTGAGACCAGTTCTGGGCCTATATAAGGACCTTTACCCACCCCTCTCTCATTCCATACGAATTTCAAACCCTAGGAGAGATAAGAGAGAGAAAAGAAAATGAGAAAGTGAGGAGAAGTGAGAAACAAAGAGAGTTATTTGCTGGGATTCTACCCTGCCGCTCCACTTACTGAATCGCCATTTTCGTATCGCTACACCGGTGATTCTGATTCCATTTTTAAGTAAGAAATCCTAACCCTAATCTATTTTTGGAATTCAAATAGAGTAAGTGATGAAATAACTAACATATTTCATGCAATAGGTGGCCGTTGTGCCGTGGACAAAGGCGTTGTGTTCGAACTGAGTTCGATACGAGTCTACCGGTGAAAGGTGCGGACTATAAATATTCAGGTTATGGTTTTTAGGGTTTTCAATGTTAGTAATGATTTGTGACTAACTTGATTTCTGTCATATCTGCTTAGATATGATGCTTTTCGTGTATTACACATACATATGAACTATGTTGAATATAATGCATTCTATGTGTTTGTTGAAATGTCTGAATGAATATGGACTTATGATTTGTACTTTCCATGCTTATTAATTGAGAATACATGATCGTTGTATGTGTGGCAAATCCTTTGTGAAAGGATTCCCCATAATATATGTTATAACTAATATACTACATGTATGTTGTAATGTGTACTCTAAGTGTTTGGTAAATTGTCTGAATGAGTAATTGTTTGATGAAATGTATTTATTAAAGGTGTTGAGATAAGATTCTCAATCACCTTAGCTATTCGAATAAATTTCTCCATGTAATTTACATTAGGCTTAGTGATCCATGTATGAAATGCTTATTTATGATGATATGTGCACTATGTGTTTGTTAAAATGCTTAAATGTGATTTATATTTGAATTGGTTGTGAAGTGTTGTGTTGACTACCATATATGAATGTTTATTGTGTTGGAGTATGATTGGGACTGATACGCAATCCAAGCAATCGGTAACAGGTTCCGACTGAGTGGTTGACTTAACTTCGCCACACAGACACGTTCAATGAATCTGAGTTGTACAGTGACTATCAATAGTGGTTAGGCCACACGGAGTGCGTATGTGTTCCATGTTGATTACATTAGCATGCGCTCGTACCAATCGAGCTTCTCAAGTAACCTGATTGGCCTAATGTGTGTTCGCCATGTATGGACACAACTGCTTGAATCTAAGGTACCACTTACCAATGAAAACCCATTTAACCTTGGTACCATAATCCGTTAAGACTTCATGAGCTGGGCATGGTGGTATGGGACACCGTAGCTGAGCTGTCGGCCTATGTTGGGGTGACGACCCTCCCCATAGTGTCCAGTGAGCAACCTAGACTCGTGAGCTAAATATAGTGGTGTGGGACACTGTATTCATGCTGTCGGCCTGTGATCAGGTGACGAGCCTCTCGTAGTGACCTCGAGCATACTCTAGGTTTGCGTTGAGGTGACGAGCCTTTCCATAGTAAACTAGAGTATAAACCAGGCCTACACTGAGGTGATGAGCCTCTTCGTGGTGACCTGGAACTGCCTATCGTATGAGACTAACTAGGATTGACGGCCCTAGATGGATCATTATTTGGGTAAGTGAAGTCTAGGGAGGTACCTTAGCTTCCTGAATATGTTGTTTGAATATACCTAATTAAGAAATGGGCTAACATGATCATACAGGCATTGCATGTGCTTTGGCGAGGAAGTGCGCATGTCTGGAGTGGTGCATTTTGCAATGCTGAGGAAGTGTAGGCGAGGGCATACATCATTATTGCATACCATTCCTGCATTAACAAGAGTACTTGGGATATGATTATGTACTGTTTTATCGTTACTGCTTGATTGAATTGATAACATGTTAACCTTTGCCTTATAGCTCCACTGAGTTAATCACTCACTCCCACTCTAGGACGATGTTTTAAAACACCAACCAGACCTTATTGTAGTTACAGATGATGATGAGGCTTACGTGACAGAGCCTGACTTCACTGATAATGAGGAGGAGTTCTCCTTTATGCAGTTATCAGGCGGGTCTATGTAGGCCATGTTCTGATCGACGGGGTTCCAGGGATGCTGACTAGATGCCATTACACTTTACCATTTTGTATTTTGGGGACACACATGTATATTCCTTTTGGATATTTTGGGAATTGTATATGTATATATTTAACCTGGTAACATGTTCACACTCTAGAGACCTACAACGGTTTATATGTTTTATATATCTACCATAGTCTTCCGCTTGCTTAAATTTAATCATCTCTGGAGTATGATATGATGATTTAGCTTAATCCCGTTCATGTTTAAATACACTAACATGGACAACATTAACTCATCATTTTCTATGTTGCAAAAGTGATGTGTCGGAACTCGGGTGTTGAGCTTTTGCTCGACCCCCATTTTTTGGGGCATTACAATTTGGTATCAAAGCATGATTTGGATTAAACTAGACCTGGGTTATGGTAATACGATGCACACTGATGTAATTTGACTTAGGAGGGTGTGATAAAATGTAGAAACAGTCGTAGGATTTCCAGCTTCGCCAATCGGCGAAATTGACCGGGATTGACCGTTGAAATTGGGCTCGTAGGCCTCAGTGATCATGCGAGATGGCCCCAAATCCATTTTAGACCATTAATCAGCAAGATTAGAGGAGGATTTGAGGCATTCCACACTTAAAGAGCCCAAAAAGCGCGAATATACGCGAGATGGGACTCGAAAATGCATTAAACAGACTCGGGGACCCAAACGACGCAAAACGGGGGGATTTGAGGTGGATCTCACACACATCCGGTGTCCTCGGGGGGAATGACATCGCCAGTGAGGGGAGGCATCGCCCCATTGTCCAGTGACCAACTATGGCCTAGCGATGCATCGCCGCCCGCAAGCAGTGGGCCTGCTAGGTCGGTTGGGCTAACAAGTGTAAATGACTGTGGAGCCCATGAAATCATGTAGGACCCCTTCTATTACCCCTATTTACTTCTTTTCTTTCACTTCTACCCTTCCAAGCTTTCCAAATCTCTCTAAACCTCACATTCCTCTCTCAAATCTCCTTCCATTTTACTATCTTCTTCATTCTCTTCACTACATACTCTCTTTCCCTCATCCTCCTCAAAACCCTATCTTCTACTATTTCGATTTTCCTTATTTCTTACTCATTTGGGCATAAAGTCCATAGCTTTGTGTCTCATCTTTGAAAAAGCCTCCAAATCCACCTTCATTATAAGGCTATTTGTGTCATTTTCTCTCTTCACAATTCTTTCCCTCATGGGAAAGAAGAGAGCTCCTACGAATGAAGTTGGGCCTAGCCGCCCAACCCGTCTAAGGAAGAGATCAGGCACAGAGCCAAGTACGAACACCGCACAAGAGCTAAGGACAAAGTGGGAGCTCGATCCCCAGGTTCCCATTGAGATAGCTCTATAGCCTAGCGTTGCACATGGTAGATTTCAAGGCCGTAGGGTTCTTTTCAAAGCACACATAGAGGAGAAGCTGTTTGGGCTATATCCGTTGATGGACCACCTGTCGGACGCCGGATGGGGTCCCATATTCGAGGATAAGGCACGTGCGACTGAGAATGCGATTCGAGTCTACGCCCACATTCTGGATCCATCGCTGGAGCCTCTACAGTTCAAGATCCCTGTGGGGAGGCAGGAAGCTATTATTGATGTCGATCTAATAGCCCGAGTCATGGGGATGTCGCATGGGGCGGCACATGTCAGTGAGAAGAATCTCAGGAGTGCGTGTAAAAGAGATCGCTGCACATGATTTCTTTGCTATCGACTGGTCCACTGGAATCGAGGCAATTGCCTCCCATTGACTAAGATGACTCCTGATTTCCACCTACTCCACCACATATTCACTTACAATGTGTATCCCAGGTGGAGCAATCGCACTGAATGCACGTGCTTGATGGTAGACTTCTTGTTCAGCGCTGCCCAGGGGGACAATTTGTGCCTGCCTACCTTCATCCTACATCAGATAGTCCTCACCACCGATTCTGCAAGGGTGGCTAATTCACTCCCATTGGCTGACTCACATGCAAGCTTGCTCATGAGTTCGACTACAGACTTGGCCCTGATGAGGTTGTGCTGAACACTTTATCAATGACACCACGCTCGCCAACATGAAGATTGGGCTATGACAACAATGTGATGGATCTGAGGACGAGGAAGAAAGCGACGAGGATGAGGGGAGTGAAGATGAAGGAAGCGAAGGAGGTAGCAATGAAGAAGGAAGTGAGGAAGAGGAAGAGCAGGAGGAGGAAGAAGAGGAGGCCCAAGGCACTGATGAGGGCTCTCCTCCCGCTACTCATGAGCCCCACCGTGATCAGGCTGCTTTAGAAGCTCGCTTGGCGCAGCTTGAGGAAGGCCAGGTCGCCTTGCGACAAGAGGTCAACGAGACCCGGGCCTTCGTGAAATAAAAATTTAAAAAGGTGTCTCGCACCTTGAAGGTTATCCTGTGCTACATGCAGGATAAGGGCGCTCCTCTACCATCACCAGATTCAGACGACTAGTCACATGTGTAGTCGTCTTTTAGCTTACTTTGCTGTTAGTCTCCCTTTTGTACTAGCCTTAGTAGGTTTGTTTGGTCGTTAGTATGTTTAGTGGTTAAAGCTTGTTTAAAATTAGCTCCCATGCATCTTCGGTCATGACTCATGTGAATCTAAATCTCATGTATTGTGATGATTTTGGTAAATGAAATGCATGAAGTTTCTTCTGCTTGTAATGTGAATGATGTATGGGTGACTGTATATTCTTATGTTGAATCTGACATGGGTTGCGCCCTATGTTGTATATATGGAATGCCACCTAAAGCTACACGGAGTATGGCACGTATTACACTTGGCGACTCGATTGACGGTCCCCTAGGCGATAGCCATACGGACCCCAGTTTGGGCCCGGACCATGAGACTATGCCAGATTCTCAGCTGGCCACTAGCCCCACAAATGGGCTGACACCTGTTGCACCACTGGTTCCAGAGCACAACCGCGCATCTACCTCGACGCCGCACGTGCCTCAGTTGGCTCCTCCTGATAAGTTTGGAGCAGATGATGCTCTTGATGCAGCAGCAGCAGCAGTTTTTGGCTACCATTGCGGGGGCCATTGTTCATAATATACACACGGTCCCGCTTATACCACCAGTGCAGCCTGCTGGAAATATGAGTGTCAGCGGCTTATACGAGCGATTCCAGCGCTTTCGACCTCCTACTTTTGTGGGTACTCACAGACCCGAGGAGGCCGAATATTAGCTTGACTGCATCTCTAAGATGCTAAAGCTGCTACACTGCATTGAGGCGGAGCAGGTTGAGTTGGTCATGTACATGTTTAAGAAGGAAGCTAGTCTCTAGTGGGATAGTGTCCTTCGAACCATGGCTGCTAGGTATGTATTAACGTGGGAAGCTTTTAAGAAATGCTTCCATGAGAAGTACTTTCCATTCACGTATCGTAATGAGAAGGAGAGTGAATTTCTTCACATTCGTCAGGGAGGGATGACAGTGGCAGAGTACAAGAACAAGTTCACAGAGCTGGCCAGATATACTCCCCTGATATTAGCAGACCAGCTGATGTGAATGTGGCAGTTTTCTGAGGGTCTGCGACCCGAGATATGCCCGAAGATGTGTTGCGCTAGCAATGCAACTATGCTGAGCTAGTGGGCATGTCTCTGTGAGCTGAGCAGGATGGGGACAGGCTGTCCCGTACACATGTGCCTATGGTTTCTAAGCCTCGACCAGACTTGCCGAACAGACCGTTCCTCGGTAAGAGAGCCCGTGCAGACTCACCTCCTAGGCTTGCAGCTCCACCGACTCAATTGAGGCAAGCGGATTTGTGGTGTACCTACTGCAAGAGGTCTGGCCATGTTGATATATATTATTTCACCAAGATGAGGGACAGCGGCTTCTCGCTGCCTTAGAGAATTAACCACCAGCTTCCTCAAGCTATTGTAGCTCTACCTTTACGGTCAGCACCAGTACACCCATCTTTTCGGCTGCCTGCACCTCATTTTAGGCCGCCTCAATGGCCTACGGCACCACAAATAACCATTCTCAGTAGGCGTGAGTACATGCGCTTACAGTTGAAGTATCTGATTCAGCAGCTACAGTGCCTTTAGCCTTCAAGGTCATTGCCCACATCCAAGGTACATCTGTATTTCTGTTGGTGGACACCGAGTCCACTATTTTGGTGATATCATGTTCTATGGTCAAGTGCTTAGGGCTGAATACGACCCTTATGGTTGGGGTGAGAGTTATCGCAGCACCAAGAACTTTTATAGATGCCACTAAGTTGTGTGAGGGCTACTTAAGAGATTTAGGAATCAGAACGATATGCATTGACCTAATTATCACCACGATATACCATTTCGACGTCATCCTCGGCATGGATTGGCTTACTGAAATGAGGGTCGAGATCGACTGCGAGACCCGATTGGTGATGGTACACGAACCTGGAAACGCGACCTTCACATTCCCCATTCAGGTCAGTTACCCCTTCTGGGTCCTTTGCTATTCTGCCTTATTGAGATATCATGATGGTCCGATGCTTGAAAACACACCAATAGTTCAGGATTTCGAGGATGTGTTTAGGACGATACCTGGATTACCTCCTCGGTGCGAAATCGATTTTACTATTGACCTTGTGCCTGGTGCAACCCCATTTCATTACCCACATATCGCATGCCTTCATGTGAAATAGAGGAATTGAGGAGACAGATTGATGACCTGTTGGATTCAGGTTTCATATGACCGAGTGTATCTCCCTAGGGAGCACCTATGTTGTTGGTGAAGAAGAAGGATTGATCACTGCGGTTGTGTATTGATTATCGCAGGCTAAACTAGCTGACAGTAAAGAACAAGTATCCTTTGTCCAGGATAGATGATCTGTTTGATCAGTTGAAGGAGGCACAGTATTTCTTGAAGATCGACCTACAGTTAGGGTATCACCAGTTGCACGTCAGGGATGAGGATGTGCAGAAGACAACATTTTGAACCAACTTTGGGCACTACGAGTTCCTTGTGATGTTGTTTGGACTCACAAATGCACCGACCGTGTTCATGGACCTGATGAACCAGGTGTTTTAGCCGCATCTGTATCGATTTGTCATCATATTTATAGATGACATCCTAATATACTCTGAGAGTCGAGAAGATCAAGAGGAACACCTGCGAGTAGTCTTTGATACTTTTAGGAAGAACTAGTTGTTCACTCAATACAAGAAGTGTGACTTATGGAAGGAAGAAGTCAAGTTCTTGGGACATGTGGTGTCCAAGGGAGGGATAGCTGTGGACCTTGCTAAGGTAGCCGCAGTTCAAGACTGGGAGCAGCCCGGTTCGGTTACTTAAGTGAGGAGCTTTCTTGGCCTGACAGGGTACTATCCTTGATTTATTAGGGACTTTTCCAAGATAGTCAGACCGTTGTCTCAGCTAACTCGGAAAGATCTCGAGTTTGCCTGGAATGAGAAGGCAGAAGCAGCTTTTCAGGAATTGAAGGACAAGTTGTGTCCGCCCCTATGCTAGTATTGCCAAAGCAAGGGGTCAAGTATATGATATACACCAACGCCTCTCGTATTGGTTTGGGTTGTGTCCTGATGCAGAAGGATAGGGTGATTGCTTATGCCTCGCAACAGTTGAGGGAACACGAGGAGAACTACCTTACGTATGACCTGGAGTTAGCGGCCGTCATCTTTGCATTGAAGCTCTAGAGACATTAACTCTATGGAGAGGAGTTCGAACTCTTTTACGACCATAAGAGCCTTAGATATATATTCACACAGAGAGACTTGAATATGAGGCAGCAACGGTGGATGGAAACCTTGAAGGACTTCAAGTTCGAGGTCTCCTACCATCCTGGCAAGGCCAACCTTGTGGCAGACGCGTTGAGCTATAAGAGGACGATAGCATTTGCGGTTCTGCTGATGATAGCAGAGTGGGATATAGTAGATTTTGTGTGAGACTTTGACCAGAAACTTATGGTAGAGGAGCCATTCGAGAGCATCGCTCATATTCGTGTTCAGTCACTTATCGATGACCAAATCATTGTGGCTCAGAAGGAAGATGAAGGGTTGACAGAGCTAAGAAAGCGAGTTAGTGACGATGAAGACTCAGAATGAAGAGTTAATACGGATGGGGGTTTACGTTATCATGGCCACCTATGCGTCCCAAATCTTCATGACTTGAGAAAGGAAGTTCTCGAAGTTGCTCACAATTCAAGAATGGCGATGCATCCTGGTGGTACGAAGATGTATCGAGATATGAAGAGGTCATATTAGTGGGATAACATGAAGGCCCACATAGCAGATTATGTGTCCCGTTGTCTCACGTGCCAGCAGGTCAAGGTAGAGCATCACCGCCCTCCTGAACTGCTTTAACCCATGCCTATAGCTGAATGGAAATGGAATTTCATCTCTATGGATTTTATCTCAGGGCTACGAAGATGAGGAAGGGACATGACTCCATATGGGTGATTGTGGACCAGTTGATGAAATTGGCTCATTTTCTCCCTATTAGAGTTTTGAACTCTACAGATGATTTGGCTAGGCTGTACATCAAGGAGATAGTGTGTCTGCATGGAGTTCCTATAGAGATCGTGTCGGACAGGGACACGTGATTCACATCTATCTTCTGGACCCGTATCCAGGAAGCAATGGGTGTGAAATTGAAGTTCAGTGTCGCGTTCCACCCACAGACTGACGGGCAGACAGAACATGTAAATCAGGTGTTGGAAGATATGCTGCGAGCTTGTGTGCTTGACTTTAAGAACAGTTGGGATGACTGTCTTTCTTATGCAGAGTTCACTTATAACAACAGTTTTTAGGTGAGTATTGGCATGACTCCCTATGAGGCCTTGTATGGGCACCCCTGTCGAGCACTACATTGCTGAGCAGAGGTTGGCAAGAAGAGTTTATTGGCCCGGAGTTAGTACAGGCGACCTCAGAGAAGATCGACATTATCAGGCGTCGACTTCTGATAGTACAAAGCAGACAGAAGAGCTATGTTAATACGAAGTGGCGACCGTTAGAGTTTGAGGTTGGAGACCATGTGTTCTTGAAGGTTTCCCCTATGAAGGGAGTCCTTCGGTTTGGAAAGAAAGGGAAGCTCATGCCAAGATTTGTAGGCCCATTCTAGATACTAGACCGACTGGGTGTGGTAGATTACCGCCTTGCCTTGCCCACAGCACTCGTAGGCGTGCACAACGTATTTCACGTTTCGATGCTGAAGAAATACGTTCCTGATCCTTCCCACATTATCAAATGGGAGAAGGTATAGTTGAGCGAGGATGCTACTTATATACTGCGACCGACACGTATTCTAGACCGGAAGGAGCAAGTACTACATAGTAAAGTGATTCAACTTGTGAAGGTTTCGAGGACACACCACACTGAGGAAGAGGCTACCTAGAAAACAGAAGCCGAGGTCCAAAAGAACTACCCTCAGATTCTCAAGGAGTACGAAAAGGTACTAATTTTGAGGATGAAATTTTTCTTTAAGGGGGGTAGATTGGAACGTCTCGGAAAAATTCGTACAAAGACCTGAGTACCACCTTAGGAAGAAATCACTAAAGACTAAATTCTTTAGGAATTAGACAAAAATTAATCAAGTACTAAACTGAATTAATAAGTAGATTAGCTTGAACTACTTTCTATAAGAACTACAAGACTCAAAACTAGTAGAATCAGTAATGCTACATTACCCAAGAACGTAAGGTCAATTTTAAAACCTAATTGCACTCGGGAGCATCACGAAACTTCGTATCGAACCAAGACCGTGCGTCGAAAGTCTGATTACTGCGAAACTATATGCTTATGACTGCCTTACTGGGCTTGACAACTATCTCGGAAATCAAGTCCAAATAGTATCCAGAAACGCACAACTTAAGCCCGGAGCAAAGTGTGTGAGAAACATGAATATCTTTAGAAACTGAACTCAAACTTAAGTAAATTGGGTCATTTGCTTGTGGGCCAAATTTAAGATTTCAGACCGTCAGATTTTGACCCAACTATACCCTCGGATCAGGAAAAATTTCTAACACATGTTAGTGTACTTGTGGCCCTGATCGAGTGACGATGACCGTTGAACTGAAACTGGTCCTCCATGGTCCATCCATAAATTCGATCAGACTGAAAACTTAACCTAACTTAGATCCAATGTCAGGAAACTTTTCCCAGACTGTATGCAGAAAATGGGCCTCTAGATGAGCTCCGTTGGACCGAAACAATCGCTCTTTGGCTATAACCTAAGTATACCATGGTCGTGGGGCCATTGAGACCAGTTCTGGGCCTATATAAGGACCTTTACCCACCCCTCTCTCATTTCATACGAATTTCAAACCCTAGGAGAGAGAAGAGAGAGAAAAGAAAAGGAGAAAGTGAGGAGAAGTGAGAGACAGAGAGTTAGTTGCTGGGATTCTTCCCTGCCGCTCCACTTACTGAATCACTGCTTTCGTGTCGCTACACTGACGATTTCGATTCTATTTTTGGGGAAGAATTCCTAACCCTAATCTGTTTTAGGGATTCAAATAGAGTAAGTGATGAAATAGCTAACATATTTCATGCAATAGGTGGTCGTTGTGCCATAGACAAAGGCATTGTGTTCGAACTGAATTCAATACGAGTTTACCGGTGAAAGTGCGGACTATAAATGTTCAGGTTATGGTTTTCAGGGCTTTTAATATCAGTAATGATTTGTGACTAACTTGATTGTTGTCATATGTGCTTAGATACAATGCTTTCCATGTATTATACTACATATGAACTATGTTAAATATAATGCATTCTATGTGTTTGTTTAATTGTCTAAATGAATATGGAATTATGATTTGTGCTTGCCATGCTTATTAATTGAGAATACGTGATCTTTGTATGTATGGCAACTCCTTTGTGAAAGGATTCGCCATAATATATGATATAACTAATATACTACACGTATGTTGTAATATGTAGTCTAAGTGTTTGGTAAATTGTCTAAATGAGTAATTGTTTGATGAAATGCATTTATTAAAGGTGTTGAGATAATATTCTCAATCACCTTAGTTATTCGAATAGATTTCCCCATGTAATTTACATTAGGCTTAGTGATCTATGTATGAAATGCTTATGTATGATGATATGTGCACTATGTGTTTGTTAAAATGCTTAAATGTGATTTATATTTGACTTGGTCGTGAAGTGTTATGTTGACTACCATATATGAATGCTTATTATGTTGGAGTATGATTGGGACTGATACACAGTCTAGGCAATTGGTAATAGGTTCCGACTGAGTGGCTGACTTAGCTTCGCCACACGGACACGTTCGATGAATCCGAGTCGTACGGTGATTATAGACAGTGGTTAGGCCACACGAAGTGCATATGCACTCCATGTCGATTAGATTAGCGTGCACTCGTACTAATCGAGCTTGTCAAGTAACCCGATTGGCCTAATATATGTTCATCATGTATGGACGCAACTGTTTGAATCTAAGGTATCACTTACCAATAAAAACTCGTTTAACCTTTGTACCACGATCTGCTAAGACTTCATGAGCCCGGAATGGTGGTATGGGACAACATGGTTGAGCTATTAGCCTACGCTGGGGTGACGAGCCTCCCTGTAGTGTCCAGTGAGTAACCTAGACTCGTGAGCCGAATATGGTGGTATGAGAAACTATATTCGTGATGTCGGCCTGTGATCAAGTGATGAGCCTCTTGTAGTGACCTCGAGCATACTCTAGGTCTGCGTTGAGGTGATGAGCCTTTCTGTAGTAAACTAGAGTATAAACCAAGCCTGTACTGAGGTGACGAGCCTCTCTGTGGTGACCTGGAACTACCCATCGTATGAGACTAACTAGGATTGACAACCCTATATGGATCATTGATTGGGTAAGTGATGTCTAGGGAGGTACCTCAGCTTCCCAAATATGCTATTTAAATAAACTTAATTAAGAAATGGGCTAACACGATCATACATGTATTGCATGTGCTTTGGTGAGGAAGTGCACGTGTCCGGAGTGGTGCATGCCGCGATCGTGAGATGATGTTGCTGAGGGAGTGTAGGTGAGGGCATACATCATTATCACATACCATTCCTACATTAACAAGAGTACTCAGGATATGATTGTTGTATTACTTTATCATTACTGCTTAATTGAATTGATAACATGTTAATATTTACCTTATAGCTCCACTAAGTTGATCACTCACTCCCACTCTGGGATGGTGTTTTAAAATACCAACTAGACCCTGTTGTAGTTGCAGATGACGACGGGGCTTACGTGATGGAGCCTGACTTCGCTGATGATGAGGAGTTCTCCTTTATGTAGTTATCATGCGGGTCTATGTAGGCCATGTTCTGATTGACGGGTTTCCAGGGATGCTGACTATGCCATTACACTTTATCATTTTATATTTTGAGGACACACATGTATATTCATTTTGGATATTTTGGGAATTGTATATGTATATATTTAACCTGGTAACATGTTCACACTCTAGAGACCTACAACAGTTTATATGTTTTATATATCTATCACAATCTTCCACTTGCTTAAATTTAATCATTTCTAGAGTATGATATGCTGATTTAGCTTAATCCTGCTCATGTTTAAATGCACTAACATGGACAACATTAAATCATCATTTTCTATGTTGCATAAGTGATGTGTCGGAACTCGAGTGTTAAGCTTCTGCTCAAACCCCGATTTTCGGGGCGTTACACTAATACCAATTGTAATTACATGGAATTGGATACAATGACTACATACGAAGGCTTGATGGGGCTAGGGGATGAAGCCTACATCCTAGGGGGTGATTATGACTTATTAAAAAATAATGCCTTTTAAAATCCCAATTGCTTAACTTAAACTAATTAACAATTAAACTAAGAAAGGAAATTTAACTCTAAGGCTTCCAAGCCATTAAAGGGTTCAATCACATAGACTACTAATGATGTACAAATAAAGCAACTAGTTTATAGCATGATAGCGTACATGTGTGTGTAGGATGTGCTAACTATTAACTCCTACCAATCAGCTAATCATGCATGCATATAATTACGCATTCCGCTCATAAGTATAATTAAATAAATGTGCAAATATCATTCCCAAACACAATCATGTATAGTGGTTCAGCTACTTACCTACTCCACTCTCGATGAACGTACTCAACCCATGAGTGTACCGGATTTTGAAATTGTGGTTTTACCACTAAAAGTGAAGCTTGAAGATATGTCCAATGTCCTAGAGGGGGGTGAATAGGATTTTTCAAATTTTATTTTAACTATTTGCATACACTTCTACTAAATACATAAGTAAAGAATTATTAAGTGAGAAGAAGTTCATAAACATAGTCTATATAGTCAAATACATCATTCATGCATTTTGTCAAACATGTTTGTTGTGGAAATTAAACAAAAAATATTATTCAGCTAAACATAACAAATAAAGATTCAAATCATTTACCACAATGCACATGATATATAGTGGTTCGGTTATGTGCTTACTCCACTCCCGGCTGAGCCACTCTCTCCTAGAGTGTGTCGAATTTCACTATTTAGATGGTTTTAAATCAGGTTTATTATAAACCTTCACAACCTACACAAGGTCAATATTTCCAATCCATCAATGGCCTACATAAGGTCTTATTAAGTTTTACATAAGAACTTAAGAAGTCCGACATCAGGACAACAAAAACGTACTCTCCCGTTAGAGGCCTACATAAGGACTTGTCAAGTTTAAAAGTTCGAACTCTGAAACCCAAACCTACACGAGAAATGGTTTCTAGACACAAATGGATTCTTGATACTTATCTAAAAGTGAGTTAGCCCTATTAAGCACTTGATGAAGATCTTCTTGGATGATGAAAGATCTTCAGCTACCTTGTACCGCAACTATAAGATGATGCTCTATTATAGATGCCAAGGTTGTTGGGTCAAGGGTTTAGTGAATCCTAATTAGGTATTGATGAGTCTTTAAGAACTAGCAAGGATCCCCATGGCTGAGCATTCAATGCTTGCTAATACACAAATTTTCCAATTAAAGTGGTTGTTAGAGAATCAATGAATGTTGGAGTTCATTGTTCAATCCAAGCTTTGAATGTATCAATGATTACTTTTAAGATAAGGATTAAATGATGAACTCCATGAGGAAAGAAAGCTTGAGAAGATGGTTATTAACTCTCACAAAGCTCTCTCAATAACTCACTAAATTTTCAAGAAACACCTCAAATAATTATATAAAAAAGATTTCCAACG